>NC_053026.1:320685572-320985572 GCF_003073215.2 Triticum urartu
TGGATTTACTAGAAATTAAAACCGAGGCATCTCAATGTTTTGCCTGCAATCAACGGTGCCCTGGTGTTTGAAATTCATGCCCATTTCTAGCATGGGACCTAAGCATGCACCCAAGGACACAGATTTGATTTTTCAACCAATTTATATGCACTGGAGCATGTGCATGTAGTTCAAATTTGAATTATGCACATAAATGCATTGAAAACTCAGTTAATGCATAAAAATGTCCAAACAAACCCCAAAAAATCACAAAAATTCACACAACACTCCTGTTGTTCTATGTTGACACGAGCAAAAAAAAAAATTGAAAGCAATAAGAGGCAATCGATATCGTTTCGTCCCCAAAGGTGGGACGTTCCCTACCGAAAACCATCATGTTTGTTGTGAGAAGCATATACCCAAAACTGCCCCAAATGGGAAAAAATTTGTACCATGGCATGTTGATGCCGCTCCATGATAGCATGCCAAGTTTCATGAATTTCACACAAGTTTTGGATTTACTAGAATTTAAAAACCAGGCATCTCAGTGTTTTTCCGGCAATCAACGGTGCCCTGGTGTTCGAAATTCATGCCCATTTCTTGCATGGGACCTAAGCATGCACCCGAGGACACATATTTGATTTTTCAACCAATTTATATGCATAGGAGCATGTGCATGTAGTTAAAATTTGAATTATGCACATAAATGCATTGAAAACTCAGTTAATGCATAAAAATGTCCAAACGAACCCCGAAAAATCACAAAAATTCACACAACACTCTTGTTGTTCTATGTTGACACGAGAATTTTTTTTGAAAGCAATAAGAAGCAATGGATATCGTTTCGTCCCCAAAGGTGGGACGTTCCCTACCGAAAATCATCATGCTTGTTGTGAGAAGCCCCGGTTTGTGAGAACGATATACCCAAACCTGCCCCAAATGGGACAAAATTTGTACCATGGCTTGTTGATGCCGCTCCATGATAGCATGCCAAGTTTCATGAAATTTTAGATGAGTTTTTGATTTACTAGAATTTAAAAACCAGGCATCTCAATGTTTTGCCGGGAATCAATGGTGCCCTGGTGTTTCAAATTCATTCTCATTTCTTGCATGGGACCTAAGCATGCACACAAGGACACATATTCGATTTTTCAACCAATTTATATGCACTGGAGCATGTGCATGTAGTTCAAATTTGAATTGTGCACATAAATGCATTGAAAACTTAGTTAATGCATAAAAATGTCCAAATGAACCGCGAAAAATCACAAAAATTCGCACAACACTCCTGTTGTTCTATGTTGTCACTCGATTTTTTTTGAAAGAGATAAGAGGGAACGGATATCGTTTCATCCCCAAAGGTGGGACATTCGCTACCAAAAACCATCATGCTTGTTGTGAGAAGCTCCGGTTTGTGAGAAGCATATACCCAAACCTACCCCAAATGGGACAAAATTTGTACCCCGGCATGTTGATTCCGCTCCATGATAGCATGCAAAGTTTCATGAATTTCAGACTAGTTTTGGATTTACTAGAATTTAAAAACCAGGCATCTCAATGTTTTGCCGGCAATCAACGGTGCCCTGGTGTTCAAAATTCATTCCCATTTCTTGCATGGGACCTAAGCATGCACACAAGGACACAATTTTGATTTTTCAACCAATTTATATGCACTGGAGCATGTGCATGTAGTTAAAATTTGAATTATGCACATAAATGCATTGAATACTCAGTTAATGCATAGAAATGTCCAAACGAACCCCAAAAAATCACAAAAATTTGCACAACACTCCTGTTGTTCTATGTTGACATTCGATTTTCTTTGAAAGCAATAAGAGGCAACGGATATCGTTTCGTCCCCAAAGGTGGGACGTTCCCTACCGAAAACCATCATGCTTGTTGTGATAAGCTTCGGTTTGTGAGAAGCATACACCCAAACCTGCCCCAAATGGGACAAAATTTGTACCACGGCATGTCGATGCCGCTCCATGATAGCATGCCAAGTTTCATGAATTTTAGATGAGTTTTGGGTTTACTAGAATTTAAAAACCAGGCATCTCAATGTTTTGCCGGCAATCAACGGTGCCCTGGTGTTTCAAATTCATTCCCATTTCTTGCATGGGACCTAAGCATGCACACAAGGACACAGATTTGATTTTTCAACCAATTTATATGCACTGGAGCATGTGCATGTAGTTCAAATTTGAATTATGCACTTAAATGCATTGAAAACTTAGTTAATGCATAAAAATGTCCAAACAAACCCCAAAAAATCACAAAAAATCGTGCAACACTCCTGTTGTTCTATGTTGACACTCGAATTTTTTTTGAAAGCAATAAGAGGCAATGGATATCGTTTCGTCTCCAAAAGTGGCACGTTCTCTACCGAAACCATCATGCTTGTTGTGAGAAGCTCTGGTTTGTGAGAAGCTTATATCCAAAGCTGCCCCAAATGGGACAAAATTTGTACCACGGCATGTTGATGCCGCTACATGATAGCATCCCAAGTTTCACGAATTTCAGACGAGTTTTGGATTTACTAGAATTTAAAAACCAAGCATCTCAATGTTTTGCGGCCGAGTGACGGTGGCAGGGTGTTTGAAATTCATTCCCATTTCTTGCATGGGACCTAATCATGCAACCAAGGACACATATTTGTTTTTTCAATAAGTTTATATGCACTGGAGCATGTGCATGTAATTCAAATTTTAATTCTGCGCATAAAATGCCTGGAAAACCCAGATAATGTATAAAAATGTACAAACGAACCCTGAATCATTCCAATTTTTTTGACGACACACCTATAGTTGCATGTTCACTACAGATAAAAGTTCTAACAATTCAAACACGATACTTTATAGCTGTGACCCCATTACGTAATTCAAATGATCAAGACGATAAATCAAGTAGATCGCACATAGTTTATTATCACCATCCGTGAGATGCAACACAAAAAATCTTGAAGCACCGTCGGTCTGATGACACTTTGCGCGCCAGTTTTTTGGCTGAAGCGATTCCAAATTTTCGGCTTCCGCGGAAATATCTACCTCCCCGCCCCCTCCCCCTTACCAAAAGCCACATTTCCCCTCTTTCCGCCTTCCTTTCCAAGTTGAAACCTTCAATCCTTGCTTGAAGCGCCACCGCCTCCTCGCCGGCAACCCTCCTGATGGAAATATGCCATAGAGGCAATAATAAAGTTGTTATTTATATTTCCTTATATCATGATAAATGTTTATTATTCATGCTAGAATTGTATTAACCGGAAACTTAGTACATGTGTGAATACATAGACAAACAAAGTGTCACTAGTATGCCTCTACTTGACTAGCTCGTTGAATCAAAGATGGTTAAGTTTCCTAGCCATAGACATGAGTTGTCATTTGATTAACGGGATCACATCATTAGAGAATGATGTGATTGACTTGACCCATTCCGCCAGCTTAGCACAATGATCATTTAGTTTGTTGCTATTGCTTTCTCCATAACTTATACATGTTCCTATGACTATGAGATCATGCAACTCCCGAATACCGGAGGAACACTTTTTGTGCTACCAAAAGTCACAACGTAACTGGGTGATTATAAAGGTGCTCTACAGGTGTCTCCGGTGGTGTTTGTTGAGTTGGCATAGATCGAAGTTAGGATTTGTCACTCCGATTGTCGGAGAGGTATCTCGGGGCACTCTCGGTAATGCACATCAATATAAGCCTTGCAAGCAATGTGACTGATGAGTTAGTTGCGGGATGATGCATTATGGAACGAGTAAAGAGACTGGCCGGTAATGAGATTGAACTAGGTATTGAGATACCGACGATCAAATCTCAGGCAAGTAACATTCCGATGACAAAGGGAACAACGTATATCGTTATGCGGTTTGACCGATAAAGATCTTCGTAGAATATGTGGCAGCCAATATGAACATCCATGTTCTGCTATTGGTTATTGACCAGAGACGTGTCTCGGTCATGTCTACATAGTTCTCGAACCCGTAGGGTCCGCACGCTTAACGTTCGGTGACGATCGGTATTATGAGTTTATATGTTTTGATGTACTGAAGGTTGTTTGGAGTCTCGGATATGATAATGGACATGACGAGGAGTCTCAAAATGGCCGAGACATAAAGATCGATATATTGGATGACTATGTTTGGACATCGGAATGGTTCCGGGTGAGTTCGGGCATTAACTGGAGTACCGGGCGTTACCGGAACCCCCCGGGGAGTATATGGGCCCTAATGGGCTTTAGGGGAGAGAGGGAGTGGCTGCCTAGGGCAGGCCACGCTCCCCCAAGGCCTAGTCCGAATTGGACTAGGGGGGAGGGGCGGCGCCCCCTCCTTCTCTTCTCTCTTCCCTTTCCTTCTCTCCTACTCCTACTACATGGAAGGGGGGAATCCTACTCCCGGTGGGAGTAGGACTCCCCAGGGCTCGCCATAGTAGAGGGCCGGCCCTCCCCCTCCTCCACTCCTTTATATACGGGGGAGGGGCACCCCATAAACACACAATTTGATCATTGATCTCTTAGCCGTGTGCGGTGCCCCCTCCACCATAATCCACCTCGGTCATATCGTAGCAGTGCTTAGGCGAAGCCCTATTCCGGTAGCATCATCATCACCATCATCACGCCGTCGTGCTGACAAAGCTCTCCCTCGACACTCTGCTGGATCGTGAGTTCGTGGGACATCACCGAGCCGAACGTGTGCATTTCACGGAGGTGTCGTACTTTTGGTACTAGGATCGGCCGATCATGAAGACGTACGACTACATCAACCACGCTGTCATAACGCTTCCGCTTAAGGTCTACGAGGGTACATGGATAATACTCTCCCCTCTCGTAGCTATGCATCACCATGATCTTGCGTGTGCGTAGGAATTTTTTTGAAATTACTGCGTTCCCCAACAGTGGCAACCGAGCCAGGTTTATGCGTAGATGTTATATGCACGAGTAGAACACAAAGGAGTTGTGGGCGTGGGTATATACATATTGCTTGTCGTCACTAGTTGATTCTTGATTCAGCATTATTGTTGGATGAAGCGGCCCAGACCGACATTACGCGTATGCTTACGCGAGACTGGTTCTACCGACGTGCTTTATTGTATGAGATGTGATGTGATATGGTCAAGACATGATGCTAAATTTTATTGTATGAGATGATCATGTTTTGTAACACAGTTATCGGCAACTGGCAGGAGCCATATGGTTGTCGCTTTATTGTATGAAATGCAATCGCCATGTAATTGCTTTACTTTATCACTAAGTGGTAGCGATAGTCATAGAAGCAATAGTTGGCAATACAACAACGATGCTTCGATGGAGATCAAGGTGTCAAGCCGGTGACGATGGTGATCATGACGGTGGTTTGGAGATGGAGATCAAAGGCACAATATGATGATGGCCATATCATATCACTTATATTGATTGCATGTGATGTTTATCTTTTATGCATCTTATTTTGCTTAGTTCGGCGGTAGCACTATAACATGATCTCTCACTAAATTTCAAGGTATAAGTGTTCTCCCTAAGTATGCACCGTTGCTACAGTTCGTCATTGTCGGTGTCAAAACCGGCAGATCTCGGGTAGGGGGTCCCGAACTGTGCGTCTAAGGCGGATGGTAACAGGAGGCAGGGAACACAATGTTTTACCCAGGTTCGGGCCCTCTTGATGGAGGTAAAACCCTACGTCCTGCTTGATTAATATTGATGATATGGGTAGTACAAGAGTAGATCTACCATGAGATCAGAGAGGCTAAACCCTAGAAGCTAGCCTATGGTATGATTGTATGTATATGATCTATCGACTAGCCTGGCCTCGGTTTATATAATGCACCAGAGGCCTAGGATAACAAGAGTCCTAGCCGAATACGCCGGTGGGGAGGAGTCCTTGTCTTGATCGCCAAGTCTTGTGGAATCTTCCTCGTATGAGGCAACTGTCCGAACTGGCCCATGAGTATATGGCCATGGGGGTCCTTGGCCCAATCTAACAGATCGGGAGATGACGTGGTGAGTACCCCCTAGTCCAGGACACCGTCAGTAGCCCCCTGAACTGGTCTTCAAGTTAGGGACGCTCCTCGATTCTTCTGAACCGTTCTTCATCTTCGGTCGTCGGTCTTGAAAACTGGTTCAACAAATCTTCTCATCTTCGATCTTGAGGATCGCCAAAATGCATTCGACGAGTTTACACGTCGGGTATCCGAGGAGCCCCTTTAAGTTTCCGGCCTTTATCAATGCCTTGTTATTTTTATGCCACACCTCGGGTTTGAAGTTGTTCCCGGGCGGCAGCGTCCTCTTGCGTCCGAGCTCCAACGCCGGACTGCATTCGAGGTATCTTTTGCAGCCGAGCACCAACGTCGGACCGCTTCCCAGCTCTAACGCCGGAATGTATCCGAGCTCCAATGCCGAACTATGTATCCGAGCTCCAATGCCGGACTGTATCCGAGCTCCAACGTCGGACTATGTTTTCGAGCTCCAATGCCGGACTGTATCCGAGGTGTCATAAATCACCTTGGTTCAAAGAAGTTTGAAGGAGTTTAGCCGAGATTAATGCCGGAAATGCCCTCTATGGAGCCAGCCACTAGCGCCCGAGCTTTATGCCGGATTGCTTCAAGGTGGTGCACCACCCCGAATGTGGGCCGATTTTTGTTAATATTTTTGATTGGTGCAATTTATTCTCTGCCGAGATATATAGCCAGTAGCCCTCAAGGTGGGTATCAGTCTAAAACCCGAGATGCACATGAAGGATGACATAAGACCGCTGATCCCAGTAGCCGCTGAGACTCAGGTTGATTTGCAAAATCGGTCTCAGGATCAAGTCCTAGCTCGGCAGAATACTTCGGGACACAAAAAGCGGCGTGCTCAGTCCTCGAGACTCAGGTTGGGTGCGGCCGACCAACCTGAGGATTAAAATCTCCTCGAAAACTGTATTACACTTAAAATTTTCTACATTGGACAGGCAATGCAGTAGCCCCCGAGACACTGGTCGGGTGGCAACACCAAATCAGGGGATCGATGTGCCCCTTTAATATTTGTAAATAATAAGCCCGAAGCCCAGTAGCCCCCGAGCCTTAATGCGGGCACAGGTGGCCGAATTAAGGATTGATATCCATAGTAAAATCACAAATTATGTGTAATGACTCTATGTATCCAAGTACTTTATGTCATTAATGCTCGGATCCGCATTGTACAAAACTTTGTTGACCGACCATCGGCTTCCACGTCCTCGGCCAATAGCCGAGGAGTGTTTGTCCTACTTTATAAAGCCTTTATGAGGGAAAAGATTTACAACAAACAAGGCAATCTGGCCATACGGTTTTATAAACAAAGGTACGCAGACAGATATGTTATATTACTGTTTAACAGAAGAAATGTCTTCCAAAGAAAATAGTCCCGCTATCGGTTCCTTTCTTTGGGTTGTCATGGTAAGCATGATCATGAAACCTCAGCTCCAATGTAAGAGCAAAATATTGAGGATTTAGTTTGGGAGGCCAGTTAATAGCCCCCGGTAGTGTTCGGCGACAGTCGAGGTCAAGCCGTAAACACTTCGGCCATTGTTATGAATGGCCCGTCATTTAACACCGTCATCGGATCGCTGACCAGTTTACGCTTATTGTGACAGTCAGTTTTCGGCTTTCTCCACTGAGGTGCTTAACCATGTGAGCTGGAAGCACAATCGCAGTGGTTCTCCCTTTGCACACCTAGCCAAACAAAGCGGAACATAGGAGGCAAGCGCAGGAGCCGGGCAACCCAACTATTGACCAAAGACACAATTCAAAACCGATGCATATATAGCAATATCCGAGAATGTTTTTGCCGAATCTCTAAAGGTGTCCGAAGTTGCACTACCAGACTTGTGCTGAAAACACACAAATAGTTTAAAAGTGCCATAAGCTTGGAAAACCAAAAAACATCAGTAAAAACTTGACGTCCGAACAAGATCAAGTGTTCGGTGCCAATCTGAAAATTGGCCTTAGCAAAAGAAGTGCTTCTGTTGCGCTTTAACATGGTACATCCTATCTCAAGAATTCAAGCGGGTCAGCCTACGGCTTCAACCTCCTATCGCGAGGGCGGATTACTTCTCATTAGGCCAGTTTAGCAAACTAAACTCTAGCGTCTTTGAGAGAGAAATTAGGCTCCCCGGCTAGTGACCACACGCTCGTGTCGAAAAAATGAGTGATAGATAATAATAATAATAATAATAATAATAAAACTTTGCAACGACTAAGAAGAAGAACACTTATCATAAAACGGCTCATATAAATTTAAGAGCCCCCAAGTGACTTGGGTAAAAGAATGATTGCATGTATCGAAGTACTTATATCATATCTATGTTCAACCGAACTTTAAACGCGTCTTAACCGACCGTCGGCTTCTCCCTCTTTGGTCAAGGACCGAAAAGTGTTATGTACTCCATCTGTCGAGAATATCGAAGGTGTTTCCAATAACCAGGCAATCAGGCCATAAGGCTGTAACAGACAAAGTGCGCTCAGGGAACTTATGCTATATTACTGCAAAGTGTAAGAAGCATCTTCGAAGAAAATAGTACCCCCACCGATACCTTTCTTCGGTGCTCATTGTTATTATGAGACTTGTGCAATAGATTTTTTGTACTCATGAGTTCCGTTGTGTGCCGACCATCATTGAAAACTATAAGAGCGCTAGCTTTCGGCTTCACCCAGTCTGAGGTCCGGCTCGGATGACCCGATCGTGACAATCTCAGAGGTGCTCCCTTTACTCCCTAGCCGAACAATCGGGAACGTAGGGGTAAACACAGGAGCGAGGCAACCCAGCTTGCAAATCACTTAAGTCAATATGGTGCATATTGTGGCGTAATACACGAACAAGGAACGAAGCCGTACAAGTATAATCATATGCAAGAGGAAAAGCTTCATGAAGGAAGCCCCCAAATAAATTGGATATTTGAATTTATGCGTCACAAACAAAGTTTGGACAAGGAAATTTTTTACAAGCAACTTTTTTCCAAAAAAGTATAATGCTTGGTCGAACCGAACACAAGTTAGAAATTAAAGCTTTGAGCATGAAAGCGACTTAGCTGGTTAATGTGTTCGGTATTGATGACGCGATCCGAGCTTGATGCGGGACAAGGTTCCATCCCCCAAGCCGGTCCCGAGGTGGCGGAGCGGAGAGCTCGACACGCCGAAGTGGTAACATAGCACGGTCAATGCAGACCCGCAGAGTGACGCCGAAGTCACCGAATCATTTTCCTGTGCACAAAAAATAGTGCAAACCGGAGATAATAGTAATAATGATAATTAAAAAAATCGTTGCATAATAAATAATTTATGCAAAGTGAGTAATAAAAGAAATATGGCCTGGCGCCGAAGTCAATGTCGATGCAGGGCGTCGGCGTGATGCGGTAAAGGCATGGCAAAGCCTGAATTCACAGGTCGGTCCGAGCTCCGGATGCGGCGTTCGCCGGACTATGTACGGAAACTGACCGAACCACCATGCGACTGTCGTTAATGCGGCCACCATTTGATAGACCTGTGTACATATGATGGACAAACCAGAGTAATAATTCCTTGGGAAAAATGAACCCAAACAAGCAAAAAATACTGGGATCAATAGCACCTGGTTTTTTTGTTGTAGCAATCCGAAGGAAGGTGATTCCCAAAATTGGGACTCGATCCGCACACCCATTGCCTGATGGGCGATAAAACAACGGCATGGCAATGTTGGCAAAGGTTGGCTCGCCGAGGCAAAGCCCTCGGTCCAGCTAACGTGACGGAGCTGGTCGGCTAGCGACGCCAAAGTGTCCGGAGTAGGTTGATGAAGAGATGGCGAAGCCCCCGGTCCAGCCGAGATGTCGAAGACTCGTTGTCAGCCGATGAGTCAAAGTAGGTCGGCGTGATGGACACCATCTTAAAGAAGCAATAGTGCGGCCCTGCCGATGCAGGTCGTGACGTGGTCGATGCCGGCTTGATGAAGCGACCGTGCGGCGATGCCGGTATGCCCGCTCCGTGTAATCCGTGGGGCGGCGACGTTGGTGATGATTTATCCTTAGCGATGCCGGACTCTTGTTTGGCTTGCCGAGATGATGATCTGAAGAAGTTGAGCTCGGCTCAACAAAGTGACGATGTGTCTAGCGCAGGTCGACAGCCGTGGAGCAATATTGCCGGACTGGTTTGACACCAGCATGATGTTGAAGATAATGTTCAAAAGATCTTAAAGTTAGTGGGATGTGTTCGGGAACAAAACACAATACCCCATACAAAACTTCCTTCAAAAGGGATGTCCGAAATCCCGTTCATAAAAAAGACGAACTCGGGTTGGATTCGTTTTCGCGCAGAAAACAGATCCGAAAAGTGATGCACTAATTGGAAGGTTCCCGGAGTTTGGACAGTCGGATCGAGCTGAAATTTTTAGAGGTGGTAGATATAGGAATTCTGCAGCCGACCAACGGTTGGATCTTCCAAAGGACGTCCGAGCTAGAAGCTGAACACCACGCCCTAAACTCATCTAGATCCCCGTCCAGATTTGACAGGGCTTTGGTTTATCGTGGATTGCCAGAGATTCCTCCATCGGAACTCGACGAAATTTTCCAGGGTTGTTGTAGACTCAATTACGCACAATTCCACCAAAGCGATCGTTAAAAAGATAGTTGGGGAGGCGGTGGCGGCGGACACAAGTTTGCTGTCCAGAAAAACAGCACGGTCGCCCGAGGGCAATGTTGACATTGAGCCCCTGGGCTCTCTGGATGATTCCTCCATGATCTTGATAGAGATCGGAGTTGATGTTTATGAAGGCCCTCATACAAACATGACGATCGGAGGTAGGGCGCAGTCCTTCGTCAAACCAAGGTGACCAGTCGAGCTGGTGACGAAGATGCCGAAGTCGCACTTGATTTGCAGGCGAGCCATCAACCTTTTGCTGAACACACAGCGGAACTCTCAATGAAAGCACCAATGTCGGTGTGAAAACCGGCGGATCTCGGGTAGGGGGTCCCGAACTGTGCGTCTCAGGCGGATGGTAACAGGAGGCCGGAAACACAATGTTTTACCCAGGTTCGGGCCCTCTTGATGGAGGTAAAACCCTACGTCCTGCTTGATTAATATTGATGATATGGGTAGTACAATTGTAGATCTACCACGAGATCAGAGAGGCTAAACCCTAGAAGCTAGCCTATGGTATGATTGTATGTATATGATCTATCGCCTAGCCTGGCCTCGGTTTATATAATGCACCAGAGGCCTAGGATAACAAGAGTCCTAGCCGAATACGCCGGTGGGGAGGGGTCCTTGTCTTGATCGCCAAGTCTTGTGGAATCTTCCTCGTATGCGGCAGCTGTCCGAACTAGCGCATGAGTATACGGCCATGGGGGTCCTCGGCCCAATCTAATAGATCGGGAGATGACGTGATGAGTACCCCCTAGTCCAGGACACCGCCAGTCATGCCGAGACACCACGTGATGATCGGGTGTGATAAGCTCTACGTTCACATACAACGGGTGCAAGCCAGTTTTGCACACGCAGAATACTCGGGTTAAACTTGATGAGCCTAGCATATGCAGATATGGCCTCGGAACACTAAGACCGAAAGGTCGAGCATGAATCATATAGTAGATATGATCAACATAGTGATGTTCACCATTGAAAACTACTCCATCTCACGTGATGATCGGACATGGTTTAGTTGATATGGATCATGTGATCACTTAGATGGTTAGAGAGATATCTATCTAAGTGGGAGTTCTTAAGTAATTTGATTAATTGAACTTTAATTTATCATGAACTTAGTACCTGATAGTATTTTGCATGTCTATGTTGTTGTAGATAGATGGCCCGTGCTGTTGTTCCGTTGAATTTTAATGCATTCCTAGAGAAAGCTAAGTTGAAAGATGATGGTAGCAACTACACGGACTGGGTCCGTAACTTGCGGATTATCCTCATTACTGCATAGAAGAATTATGTCCTGGAAGCACCACTAGGTTACAAAACCGCTGCAGGAGCAACACCAGATGTTGTGAACACCTGGCAAAGCAAAGCTGATGACTACTCGATAGTTCAGTGTGCCATGCTTTACGGCTTAGAACCAGGACTTCAACAACGTTTTGGATGTCTTGGAGCATATGAGATATTCCAGGAGTTGAATTTAATATTTCAAGAAAATGCCTGGATTGAGAGATATGAAGTCTCCAATAAGTTCTACAGCTGCAAGATGGAGGAGAATAGTTTTGTAAGTGAACATATACTCAGAATGTCTGGGTACCACAACCACTTGACTCAGCTAGGAGTTAATCTTCCTGATGATAGTGCCATTGACAGAGTTCTTCAATCACTGCCACCAAGCTACAAGAGCTTCGTGATGAACTATAATATGCAAGGGATGGATAAGACGATTCATGAGCTCTTCGCAATGCTAAAAGCTGCGGAGGTAGAAATCAAGAAGGAGCATCAAGTGTTGATGGTCAACAAGACCACCAGTTTCAAGAAAAAGGGTAAAGGGAAGAAAGGGAACTTCAAGAAGAATAGCAAGCCAGCTGCTGCTCAAGTGAAGAAACCCAAGTCTGGACCTAAGCCTGAGACTGAGTGCTTCTACTGCAAAGGGACTGGTCACTGGAAACGGAACTGCCCCAAGTATTTGGCGGAGAAGAAGGATGGCAAAGTGAAAGGTATATTTGATATACATGTTATTGATGTGTACCTTACTAATGCTCGCAGTAGTGCCTGGGTATTTGATACTGGTTCAGTTGCTAACATTTGCAACTCGAAACAGGGGCTACGGATTAAGCGAAGATTGGCTAAGGACAAGGTGACGATGCACGTGGGAAATGCTTCCAAAGTCGATGTGATCGCCGTCGGCATGCTACCTCTACATCTACCTTCAGGATTAGTTTTAGAACTAAATAATTGTTATTTGGTGCTAGCGTTGAGCATGAACATTATATCTGGATCTTGTTTGATGCGAGATGGTTATTCATTTAAATCAGAAAATAATGGTTGTTCTATTTATATGAGTAATATCTTTTATGGTCATGCACCCTTGATGAGGGGTCTATTTTTACTAAATCTTGATAATAGTGATACACATGTTCATAGTATGGAAGCCAAAAGATGCAGAGTTGATAATGAGAGTGCAACTTATTTGTGGCACTGCCGTTTAGGTCATATTGATGTAAAGTGCATGAAGAAACTCCATTCTGATGGACTTCTAGAATCACTTGATTATGAATAACTTGGTACTTGCGAACCATGCCTCATGGGCAAGATGACTAAAACTCCATTCTCCGGAACAATGGAGCGAGCAACAGAGTTATTGGAAATCATACATACTGATGTATGTGGTCCAACTAACATTGAAGCTCGCGGCGGATATCGTTATTTTCTCACCTTCACAGACGATTTGAGCATATATGGGTATATCTACTTAATGAAACATAAGTTTGAAACATTTGAAAAGTTCAAAGAATTTCAGAGTGAAGTGGAAAATTATTGTAACAAGAAAATAAAGTTTCTACGATCTGATCATGGAGGAGAATATTTGAGTTATGAGTTTGGTCTTCATTTCAAACAATGTGGAATAGTTTCACAACTCACGCCACCCGGAACACCATAATGTAATGGTGTGTCCGAACGTCGTAATCGTACTTTACTAGATATGGTGCGATCTATGATGTCTCTTACTGATTTACCCCTATCGTTTTGGGGTTATGCTTTAGAGACAGGTGCATTCACGTTAAATAGGGCACCATCTAAATCCATTGAGACGACATCTTATGAACTGTCGTTTGGCAAGAAACCCAAGTTGTCGTTTCTTAAAGTTTGGGGTTGCGATGCTTATGTGAAAAAGCTTCAACCTGATAAGCTCGAACCCAAATCGGAGAAATGTGTCTTCATAGGATACCCAAAAGAAACTGTTGGGTACATGAGGGAGTCCTGGATTAGGGGGTATCCGGACAGCCGGATTATATCCTTTGGCCGGACTGTTGGACTATGAAGATACAAGATTGAAGACTTCGTCCCGTGTCTGGATGGGACTCTCCTTGGCGTGGAAGGCAAGCTTGGCAATACGGATATGTAGATCTCCTTCCTTGTAACCGACTCTGTGTAACCCTAGCCCCCTCCAGTGTCTATGTAAACCGGAGGGATTTAGTCCGTCGGACAACATACAATCATACCATAGGCTAGCTTCTAGGGTTTAGCCTCTCTGATCTCGTGGTAGATCAACTCTTGTACTACTCATATTATCAAGAACAATCAAGCAGGACGTAGGGTATTACCTCCATCAAGAGGGCCCGAACCTGGGTAAACATCGTGTCCCCTGCCTCCTGTTACCATCCGCCTAGACGCACAGTTTGGTACCCACTACCCGAGATCCGCCGGTTTTGACACCGACATTGGTGCTTTCATTGAGAGTTCCTCTGTGTCGTCATCATTAGGCTTGATGGCTCCTTCAATCATCGATAGCGATGCAGTCCAGGGTAAGACTTTTCTCCCCGGACAGATCTTTCTATTCGGTGGCTTCGCACTGCGGGCCAACTTGCTTGGCCATCTGGAGCAAATCGAGAGTTATGCCCTGGCCACCAGGTCAGATTTGGAAGCTTAAACTACACGGCCGATACCCGCGGAGACTTGATCTTCGACGAATTCGAGCCCCTGCCGAGTGCGCCACACGGTCACGATGAGCATGATTTAGCTCTACCATCGGACAGTGTTCAGGAGATCACACCGGCAACCGCTCCGACCCTCAATTCGGAGCCAATCGCGCCATCCATGGACGGGTGGATAGACCCTGCCACAGAGGCCGCATCCTCAGCGGTGATCGAGCCGAGTATCGACCTTACCCTTCACGGGAGCCGTGACGCCGAAATGCCGGATTCTTCCCCGGCCACGGACTCTGAACCGCCTGCGCCCGTGCCTATCAAATCCGACTGGGCGCCGATCATGGAGTTCACCTCCGCGGATATCTTTTAGCACTCGCCCTTCGGTGACATACTGAACTCATTAAGGTCTCTTTCCTTGCCAGGAGAGTCCTGCCCGAACTATGTTCGGCAGGATTGGGATGCGGATGACGAAGAAATTCGCCGCCCACCCACCACCCACTTAGTAGCCACAGTCGACGATTTGACCGACACGCTCAACTTCGACTCCGAAGACATCGACGGTATGGACGACGATGCGAGAGATGAACAGGAACCACTGCCCACAGGGCACTGGACAACCACCTCATCATATGATATATACATGGTGGACACACCCAAAGAAGGCAATGGTGACGGGACAACGGAGGATGACCCCTCCAAGAAATAACCTAAGCACCGACGTCAGCAGCGCCGCTCTAAGTCTCGCCAAAGCAAAAACGGTGATACCGGCACAGCAGATAATAGCACTCCGGACAGTGTCGAAGATGACAACAATCCCCTCCAGCAAGATTTAGAGTAGGAGGATGGAGAAGCCAGCCCTCCCGAGAGAGCGGCAGATGGAGAGGCGGAGGATGATAATTACATGCCTACCTCCGAAGATGAGGCAAGCCTCGACGATGATGAATTTTTCATGCCTGAGGATCCCGTCGAGCAAGAGCGGTTCAAGCGTTCAAGCGCCAGCTTATAGCCACGACAAATAGCATTAACAAAAAGCAACAGCAGCTTCAAGCTGATCAAGATTTGCTAGCTGACAGATGGACTGAAGTCCTTGCGGCTGAGGAATATGAACTCGAACGCCCCTCCAAGAGTTACCCAAAGTGCAGGTTGCTACCCCGACTGGATGAGGAAGCATTAAAACCTACATCTCCAGCGTATGACGCGACTGATCGGCCACCTCGTGGCCACGACAAAGAGGCATTTGAGCCAAAAGCTCAGCCCGCACCCCGACGCCACTCAAATAAAATGTCAAGGCACGGGGAAACACGCTAGACCTGCGAGACGTATTGGAGGACAAAGCAAAACACGCAAGATCGATCTACAGATCACGAGGGTGCGCCACTACGCGAGACGATAACCGTCACGCCGGATACAGTAAAAGTAAATCTGGCCGGGCCGAACACAGCGAACAAGACTCATTTGAGTTGCGTCGCGACATAGCCCAATACAGAGGCGCTGCACACCCCCTATGCTTCACAGACGAAGTAATGGATCACCAAATCCCAGAGGGTTTCAAACCCGTAAATATCGAATCATACGACGGCACAACAGATCCTGCGGTATGGATCGAGGACTTCCTCCTACACATCCACATGGCCCGCGGTGACGATCTACACACCATCAAATACCTCCCACTCAAGCTCAAAGGACCAGCTCGGCATTGGCTCAACAGCCTGCCAGCAGAATCCATTGGCTGTTGGGAAGATCTGGAAGCCGCATTCCTCGACAACTTCCAGGGCACTTATGTGCGACCACCAGATGCCGATGACTTGAGCCACATAATTCAGCAGCCAGAGGAATCGGCCAGGCAATTCTGGACACGGTTCCTGACAAAGAAAAATCAAATCATCGACTGTCCGGATGCAGAGGCCCCAGTAGCTTTTAAGCACAACATCCGTGACGAGTGGCTCGCCCGGCACCTTGGCCAGGAAAAGCCGAAATCTATGGCATCCCTCACGACACTCATGACCTGCTTTTGCGCGGGAGAGGACAACTGGCTGGCTCGTAGCAATAATATATCAAAGAACCATGGTACTTCGGATACCAAGGATGGCAATGGCAGGTCACGTCCCAACAAACACAAGCGCCGCATCAATAGCGACAATACCGAGGATACGACAGTCAATGCCGGATACAGAGGCTCTAAACCCGGTCAGCGGAAAAAGCCATTCAAAAGAAGCACCCCGGGCCCGTCCAGTTTGGACCGTATACTCGATCGCTCGTGTCAAATACACGGCACCCCCGACAAGCCAGCCAACCACACCAACAGGGAATGTTGGGTGTTCAAGCAGGCCGGCAAGTTAAATACCGAAAACAAAGATAAGGGGCTACATAGCGATGACGAGGAGGAGCCCTGGCCGCCGAACACCGGAGGACAGAAGAGGTTCCCCCCACAAGTGCGGACGGTGAACATGATATACGCAACCCACATCCCCAAGAGGGAGCGGAAGCGTACGCTAAGGGACGTATATGCGTTGGAGCCAGTCGCCCCAAAGTTCACCCATGGTCCTCCTGTCCGATCACCTTTGATCGCAGGGACCACCCCACTAGTATCCGTCATGGTGGATTCGCTGCACTGGTCCTAGACCCAATCATCGACGGATTTCACCTCACTCAAGTCCTTATGGACGGCGGCAGCAGCCTGAACCTGCTTTATCAGGACACATTGCGCAAAATGGGTATAGACCCCTCAAGGATCAAACCCACAAAAACGACCTTCAAAGGCGTCATACCCGGTGTAGAGGCCCATTGCATAGGCTCAGTCACACTGGAAGTGGTCTCCAGATCCCCGGACAACTTCCGAAGCAAGGAGTTAATCCTTGATATAGTCCCGTTCCGCAGTGGCTATCATGCACTGCTCGGGCGAACCGCATTTGCGAGATTCAATGCGGTACCGCATTATGCATACCTCAAGCTCAAGATGCCAGGACCTCGGGGGGTCATCACAGTCAATGGAAACACAGAGCGCTCTCTCCGCAGGGAGGAGCACACTGCGGCCCTCACAACAAAAGCACAAAGCAACCTCTTAAAGCAATCCACCAGTTCGGCCATTAAACACCCGGACACCTTCAAGCGCGCCCGGAGTAATCGGCAACAAGACCGCCTGGCACGTTCCGAGCTCGCATAGCAATATGGCCCCCACCCCAGTCCCAGCCAAACGGTGAAATCCGTGCCACGCGTACATAATTACGCATTGAAAATACCATGGGCATAGGTGGGGAGGGGGGCACGACTACGGCACGCCCCAAGACGCGGCTCAACCGCACTAGGGGCTTCCCGCTTTGTTATTTTTCTCTCTTTCAGGACTTTACTCTCTGGAAACCCCGTCCGGAAGTACGATTGCGGGACACACGATGCAACAACCAAGGAGGAAGAAAGCTACGTTGCACCATGGAACTCCCAGGTGGTCTCTGATAACGAGTGAAATACCTGCTTTAAATACCATTCCTCAGCTGGCCCTTGGAGGGGACATGTCAAATAGTCCTACTTTTTGCTTATCGCACTACTTGTATCATTTTGCTTCGACGCACCTTTTTGAATAAACAATGCATAACACTAGACCATTACCGCATTCTCTATTCTTTTATATATATATATATATATATATGTTCATTCATGACATTCAACACCCGTACACTCTGGTTCGGCCAATACGCTAGGGGCTTAAGCGTACCCCATAATACGGCGTGAGAAGTCCAAACACTTTCGACAGTGCGGCACCCCGAACTTATAGCATTATATGCATCAGCTCCGAATCATGTCTTGGGTCAATAGTTGGGTTTGCCCATCTCCCATGTTTTGGTAGCTTACGTTCCGCTATATCGGCTAAGGTAGCACTGGGAGAACTACTGCGATTGTGCCCCGGTTCATCTGGGAAAGCACCCCACTAGAGAAAGCTAAAACTAACTGTCATGATAAGGTGAGAGCTGGTCGCTGTTCGAGAGGTCTCGAGTCCCTAAAGACTTATGCCGCTTAGAGCGAGGAGTCGGCTTTGTCCGGCATAAGGCGTGTATAGCGCCCCGAATTCGGCCTTCCGAATACTAGGGGCTTCGCCAAAATTTAAAATTGTAGACTTCTATGGCTAAGTGAGAGTGATAAAGCATTATAGTCCGATTGCCTTGTTTGTTGTGCTGAGCACCTCCCTCGAAGGACCCAACAATGGGAAAAAGAGTGCCCAGATTTATCCCGAACACCCCAGCACTCGTGCGTGGGGGCAAAAGCCGACGACTGACCATCTCTCAGATTTAATAAACAGCCGCGCAGAAGGTAATATTTTAAATTCAAACAAGCGTTGCATAGCGCATATGAACAAGTTTTCATAATACATGATCACACGAGCAAGTTCATTCAAAAATTACATCCTTCGCATACTCGTCCGCCACAAGACGGGCACCCTTCAGGACACCCACATAATACATTTCGGGGTGGCGATGCTCCTTGCCCTGCGGCGGCCCCTCCTTCACCAGCTTCTCGGTGTCCATCTTGGCCCAGTGCACCTTCGCAAGGGCAAAAGCCCGGCGTGCACCTTCGATGCAGACGGACCGCTTTATGACTTCTACCTGTGGGCAGGCATCCACAAGCCGCCTCACCAGGCCGAAGTAGCTGTTGGGAAGGGAGTCGCCAGGCCACATCCGAACTATAAGGCCCCTCATGGCCTGTTCGGCCGCCTTGTGCAGCTCGACCAGTTGCTTTAGCTGGTCGCTCATAGGCATCGGGTGTTCGGTCCCAGTATACTGAGACCAGAACAACTTCTCCGTCGAGCTTCCCTCCTCGGCCTGGTAATACTTCGCGGCATCCTACACGCTACGGGGCAAATCTGTGAATGCTCCTGGAGAGCTCCGGACTCGGGTAAGTAACAAGTAATTTACTTTCACATGCTTGCTTTGCATATTGAATGCCTTACACGCCGCTATCTTCCTCATCGCCTCAATTTCCTGGAGGGCCTTTTGGGCTTCAGCCTTGGCATGCTTTGTGCTCTCGAGGGCCGCGGCAAGCTCGGACTCTCGCGTCTTCGAGTCAAGCTCCAAAGCCTCGTGCTTCTTTACGAGAGCCTGGAGCTCTTGCTACACCTCGCCCACCCGTGCCTCTTGTTTTTCTTGCTCGGTGCGCTCCTTGGCCACTTTGTTTTCGGCCTCGGACAACGCTTGCTTCAGGGGCGCCACGTCGGCGTGGCCCTTGGCACATCCATGATGATCCTATCATTTTGCAACCGCATCTTTATATATATAGACAAGGCATTACTTACCTTTGTTCTCCTCGAGCTGCCTCTTGGCAAGACCGAGCTCTTTCTCGGACCGCTCGAGGTTCTACTTCAGTGCAGCGACCTCCGCAGTCAGTGCGGCAGAGGTCAGCAGCGAAGCCTGCAAACGCATATAGACATACTTATATTAGACTCCTGCAGATATTATTTGATCCTCTATTCGGCTTTTCTTTATGAACACCAAACAGAGCATCAGGGGCTACTATCTATGCGGTAATATTTTCCTATATTTTAAGTACTTACCTCAAAGCCTGTTAAAAGGCTGGCACAGGTTTCAGTCAGTCTGCTCTTGGTGGACTGAACCTTCTTGATCACCGCACTCATAATAGTGCGGTGCTCTTCGTCGATGGACGCACCGCGAAGCGCTCCCAGCAGGTTGTCCGGTGCCTCTGGATGGACAGAGGTTACCAACACGGGCGGCTTGCCCCTCTTGGAAGGGGGCCGCCTGCCGGAGTCCGGAACCACTGGAGGTTCCGGCATGGCGTTCGGCTGGGGGCCGAACTTGGAGCCCTTGGGAGTCTTGCTCCCTTCGCGCCTGGAGTCCAGAAGTTTGCCTTGAGGCGCCTCCGGGACTATCTCCCCCCCGGCTCGGTGCCCCTTGAGACTATACCTCAACATCGTCCGTATGGCGAGGAGAGGAGGCGGTTGGAAGTGTATCACTATTCATATCTGACGAGTCCAAGGAACCATCCGACGAGGATACGTCGATACGGGCTCGGGGCGGACTGCATAATCATATTCGACATTAGGAGAAGCAGTGCAACAAAAGTATGCTATGAGTTACTCTGGTATCCGAATACTTACGACTTCGCCAGGGGCTTGGCCCTGAGTAACCAGTCGTCTTCGCCGTCGGCGGCGGTGGTGGAATAGTCCGGAAGGAGAGTCCTTCCCTTCTTCGACCCTTCGGCCTCCCCGGTTGGGGCGGCCTTCCTTTTCTTGTCTCCCCCGGCTGGAGGGGGAAAATCTTCATCTTCCTCCTCCTCGTTTTCACGACAGGAGTGTGTCTCGGAGTTATCGGACGATGAGTCCGATACCACCTGGCACCGAGAACTCTTTCAGGTTCCCGTGGCCTTCTTCTTGGTCTTCTCCGGCACCTCATAAGGAGCCGGAGTCTGCATATCCGTCAAGAGAGCGTCTGTAGGGTCTTCGGGCAGAGGGGCCGGACAATTAATCTGCTCCGATGTCTCCACCCAGTCCTATCAAAGGCATGGGAGCTCAGACCCCGCACATGGTTAGGCTATGGGAAATAAATACCCTACCAGATGTACAGAACTTACCGGATTCGCAGGGCGCTTCATGCTTAGCCCACCCCGATTGCCACCCCTTTATGGTCTCCACGAAGGAGCCCTCGATCCATGTAACATTGGGCATTTTTCCCACCATGGCTCCGCCGCATTCCGCTTGTTGGCCGCCTACTACCTTTGGCTTGATATTGAAGGTCTTTGGCCACAGGCCGAAGTGGGGCCGGATGTGGAGGAAAGCCTCGCACACGACGGTGAACGCCGAGATGTTGAGGATGAAATTCGGGGCCAGATCATGAAAGTCCATCCCATAATAGAACATAAGGCCGCGGACGAATGGATGGAGGGGAAACCCCAGTCCACAGACGAAGTGCGGGAGGAAAACCACCCTTTCGTAAGGTTCCGGGGTAGGGACGATCTGCCCCGCGGCTGGCAGCCGGTGCGCGATCCGCGGCTAAGTATCCGGCCCCACGTAGTTTTTTGATGTGTCCCTCCGTGATGGAGGAGACCATCCACTTGCCTCCCGCTCCGGACATGTTTGGAGAGAGTTGAGGAGAAGGATGTGGACTTGGGTGCTGGAGCTCGAGTGCGCGATAATGGATGAGCAAGGAGGAAGAAGGCGTGGGTAGAAAAAGGTGAAACCATATCCCTTTATAAGGGCGGACGAAACTATGCGCCCCCACCAGCCTAGTAATACTCACTTATCCCCCAAGCACCGTAATTGATGGCGCGGTTGGTTACCCATGTCCGTATTGATGGGAATCCCATAATAAGGGGACACGATCTCTGCTTCGACAAGACGTGCCAAGGAAACCGCCTCGCGAAACACGCTGAGATAGGTTATGAAAAATGATTCGAATAAAGACCTGGCCGTGGTGTGATGACATTCTACGGGGTACGTCAGTAGATTAGATTTGTGGAAATATTATTCTCTCTATGGTGGTATGTGGAACTTGTTTTGCAGAGCCGGACACGATCCTCGTGTTCAAAATCTTCTATGAAGTATTCGGAGGAGGAACCCGCCTTGCAATGCCGAAGACAATCTGCGCACCGGACTTATCGTCATTGAAGCCTGGTTCAGGGGCTACTGAGGGAGTCCTGGATTAGGGGGTATCCGGACAGCCAGATTATATCCTTTGGCCGGACTGTTGGACTATGAAGATACAAGATTGAAGACTTCGTCCCATGTCCGGATGGGACTCTCCTTGGCGTGGAAGGCAAGCATGGCAATACGGATATGTAGATCTCCTTCCTTGTAACAGACTCTGTGTAACCCTAGCCCCCTCCGATGTCTATATAAACCAGAGGGTTTTAGTCCGTAGGACAACATACAATTATACCATAGGCTAGCTTCTAGGGTTTAGCCTCTCTGATCTCGTGGTAGATCAACTCTTGTACTACTCATATTATCAAGAACAATCAAGCAGGACGTAGGGTATTACCTCCATCAAGAGGGCCTGAACCTGGGTAAACATCGTGTCCCTTGCCTCCTGTTACCATCCGCCTAGACGCACAGTTCGGGACCCCCTACCCGAGATCCGCCGGTTTTGACACCGACAGTACACCTTCTATCATAGATCCGAAGGCAAGATAGTTTGTTGCTAAGAATGGATCATTTCTAGAGAAGGAGTTTCTCTCGAAAGAAGTGAGTGGGAGGAAAGTAGAACTTGATGAGGTAACTGTACCTGCTCCCTTATTAGAAAGTAGTTTATCATAGAAATCAGTTCCAGTGATTCCTACACCAGTAAGTGAGGAAGCTAATGATGATGATAATGAAACTTCTGATCAAGTTACTACCGAACCTCGTAGGTCAACCAGAGTAAGATCCGCACCAGAGTGGTACGGTAATCCTGTTCTGGAAGTCATGTTATTTAACCATGATGAACCTATGAACTATGAGGAAGCGATGATGAGCCCAGATTCCGCAAAAGGGCTTGAGGTTGAGTCAGACTCAATGCCCGACCACTGCATAAGATAGAGAGAAAATGAAAGGTGTTCCCTATGCTTCAGCCATAGGCTCTATCATGTATGCAATGCTGTGTACCAGACCTAATGTGTGCCTTGCTATTAGTTTAGCAGGGAGGTACCAAATTAATCCAGGAGTGGATCACTGGACAGCGGTCAAGAACATCCTGAAATACCTGAAAAGGACTAAGGATATGTTTCTCGTATATGGAGGTGACAAAGAGCTCGTTGTGAATGGTTACGTCGATGCAAGCTTTGACACTGATCCGGATGACTCTAAGTCACAAACCATACACATGTTTTTATTAAATGGTGGAGCTGTCAGTTGGTGCAGTTCCAAGTAGAGCATCGTGGCGGGATCTACATGTGAAGCAGAGTACATAGCTGCTTTGGAAGAAGCGAATGAAGGAGTTGATATCCGATCTAGGTGTCATACGTAGTGTATCGGGTCCAATGAATTTTTTTGTGACAATACTGGTGCAATTGCCTTGGCAAAGGAATCCAGATTTCACAAGAGAACCAAGCACATCAAGAGACGCTTCAATTCCATCCGCGATCAAGTCAAGGAGGGAGACATAGAGATTTGCAAGATACATACGGATTTGAATGTTGCATACCCGTTGACTAAGCCTCTCTCACGAGCAAAACATGATCAGCACCAAGACTCCATGGGTGTTAGAATCATTACTGTGTAATCTAGATTATTGACTCTAGTGCAAGTGGGAGACTGAAGGAAATATGCCCTAGAGGCAATAATAAAGTTGTTATTTATATTTCCTTATATCATGATAAATGTTTATTATTCATGCTAGAATTGTATTAACCAGAAACTTAGTACATGTGTGAATACATAGACAAACATAGTGTCACTAGTATGCCTCTACTTGACTAGCTCGTTGAATCAAAGATGGTTAAGTTTCCTAGCCATAGACATGAGTTGTCATTTGATTAACGGGATCACATCATTAGATAATGATGTGATTGACTTGACCCATTCCGTTAGCTTAGCACAATGATCGTTTAGTTTGTTGCTATTGCTTTCTCCATAACTTATACATGTTCCTATGACTATGAGATCATGCAACTCCCGAATACCGGAGGAACACTTTGTGTGCTACCAAACGTCACAACGTAACTGGGTGATTATAAAGGTGCTCTAGTGGTGTCTCCGATGGTGTTTGTTGAGTTGGCATAGATCGAGATTAGGATTTGTCACTCCGATTGTCGGAGAGGTATCTCTGGGCCCTCTCGGTAATGCACTCAATATGAGCCTTGCAACCAATGTGACTAATAAGTTAGTTGCGGGATGATGCATTACAGAACGAGTAAAGAGACTTGCCGGTAATGAGATTGAACTAGGTATTGAGATACCGAGGATCGAATCTCGCGCAAGTAACATACCGATGACAAAGGGAACAACGTATATCGTTATGCGGTTTGACCGATAAAGATCTTCGTAGAATATGTGGGAGCCAATATGAACATCCAGGTTCCGCTATTGGTTATTGACCAGAGACGTGTCTCGGTCATGTCTACATAGTTCTCGAACCCGCAGGGTCCGCACGCTTAACGTTTGGTGACGATCAGTATTATGAGTTTATATGTTTTGATGTACCGAAGGTTGTTCGGCGTCCCGGATATGACCACGGACATGACGAGGAGTCTTGAAATGGTCGAGTCATAAAGGTCGATATATTGGATGACTATGTTTGGACATCGGAATGGTTCTGGGTGAGTTCGGGCATTAACCGGAGTACCGGGGGTTACCGGAACCCCCCGGGGAGTATATGGCCCCTAATGGGCTTTAGGGGAGAGAGGGAGGGGCTGCCTAGGGCAGGCTGCGCCCCCTAAGGCCTAGTCCGAATTGGACTAGGGGGGAGGGGTGGCGTCCCCTCCTTCCTTCTCTTCTCTCTTCCCTTTCCTTCTCTCCTACTCCTACTACATGGAAGGGCGGAATCCTATTCCCGGTGGGAGTAGGACTCCCCAGGGCGCGCCATAGTAGAGGGCCGGCCCTCCCCCTCCTCCACTCCTTTATATATGGGGGAGGGGCACCCCATAAACACACAATTTGATCATTGATCTCTTAGCCGTCTGTGGTGCCCCCCTCCACCATAATCCACCTCGGTCATATCATAGCGGTGCTTAGGCGAAGCCCTGTTCCGGTAGCATCATCATCACCATCATCACGCCGTCGTGCTGACGAAGCTCTCCCTCGACACTTTGCTGGATCATGAGTTTGTGGGACGTCACCATGCCGAACGTGTGCAGATCGCGGAGGTGTCGTACTTTCGGTACTAGGATCGGTCGATCGTGAAGACGTACGACTACATCAACCGCGTTGTCATAACGCTTCCGCTTATGGTCTACGAGGGTACATGGACAATACTCTCCCCTCTCGTTGCTATGCATCACCATGATCTTGCGTGTGCATAGGGATTTTTTTGAAATTACTGCATTCGCCAACACCTCCTTCACGCTGCTCGGCCTCTCCTCCTCCTTTTACATCCCACATGCCCCGACCGCCAGTGCGACACCTTCCACCCAAATCACTGACCCCTCTACCAAATAATCACCCAGTATATCCAGGACATCAAGGAGCATTTGGCAGCGGAGAAGAAAATCGCGGCCGCATGCGCGGATGAGGTCGCGATGGCTGCCATTCGTGCCGACCCCTAGATCTTGAAGAAGCACCTTGCCATTTCCTAGCTGTGCCAGTTATGCATGCTCGGTTTACCCGTTGCGTGTGCTGCTCCCGCCTTTCCTTCACAAATTCTAGTGAATTGTGCTATCTAATTTTACCATGCAATCTGTTGCTCTAGTGTATATGTTCTATATGTCATGTAGTGTGGTGCTCACTTATTAACTGTTTTGTTAATTAGTTGTCGTCTTTAGTTAACTGTTTGGTTCAAATTCTGCAAATGTGATGTTCAATTCTTCAGGCTGCAATTTTGTATTGTCTTCCATGTGAGAAATAAATCAAATTTATCTTTACAAAATTGTGGGTGCATTCTGTTATTGTATACAATGTGAGGAATAAATTGAATTTGGCTGTAGCAACTATATGAGAAACAAATACAATTGCTACAATTGGGTGTAGTTAACTGTTTGGTTAACTATCTGATCTTCTATTAGGAGTATGTTATATTGTGCAATGTGGTGCTCAGTTAATGTTTGGTTCATTTGTTACGGTATTTAGTTAACTGCTTGGTTCAATGTTATATTGTGCAATGTGGTGCTCAGTTAATATTTGGTTCATTTTTTGTGGTGTTTAGTTAACTGCTTGGTTCAATTCTGCAATGAGATGTCCAATTGTCATGGGTAGAATTTTGTATTGTTGTGCATGTGAGGAATAAATCGAATTTGGCTGCACTTAATAAATGAGAAACATATACAAGTGCTATATTTCCTAGTTCTTAATCATGCTTGGTTTGGATAAATTGGTTTTCCCTGTGGCTTGAATTAATCTGATGAATCTGCAACATGATTATTTTTCATCAACATATTTTACTGATAGCATGCGAACCCTTACTTAACCTGATGACTAACTACCTTATATGTGTTGAAGGGAAACAATGGGAAGCAACAAGGTTTACAATGGAGGTTAGCATGTTGCATGGTCCGTTGTCTAATAGCACATTATTGTGCAATTGCAGGAACCATTCTAATATTTAGGTTTTTAACAATTTTTGTTGCAGGGAAACAATGGGAAGCAACATGGTTTACAATCGAGGTTAGCATGTTGCATGGTCCGTTGTCTAATAGCACATTATTGTGCAATTGCAGGAACCATTCTAATATTTAGGTTTTTAACAATTTGGTCTTGCACATGTAGGTTCTGCTGTCAAAGGTTTTGACCCACTGTTTGACCCTTTTTGCATATGGGGAAATGAGTTGTCCATGAATATCAGTTACGTCATGAAACTTAGAAAGATTGTTAGGATAAAGAAATTAGCGACAAAAAACAACAAGATCTTTGTCTGCACAATGAAGAAGACATCAGTTCACTACATGATGGTACCAACTATTATACCTTGCCTTCTTTTTATTCCTTTGCCCCTTTTCCAATATAGAGAAGATATTTATGCACATCCTTGTTTTCAGGCCTTTCCAAAGCAGTTCACTAATGATTACCTCTCAAACCACCTGTATGGTCAGGAGGTGAGGAAGGTATTCATACAACACCCACGGTTCAATATTGAAGTATTCCTGAAGAGGACGAAGGATGGACGGTCAATCATCCACAGGCACTGGCCTAAAGTTACAAAGACCTTCAACATCAATGAAGGTTCAATATTCGCCTTTTGCTTCAGCAGTTTTCTAGATGAGAAACATCTGTCTATGTACCATCTATGATGCTAATTTCGAAAGGTTATAGATGTTGCTTGTGAAACTTGGTACTGGTGTAGTTGTGTAATGGGGTAGCTGAGCACTGAAGCTATATGATGTTGTACTCTGATGTATTCCAATTATGAAAATGAAATATATTGTGTGCTTAATATGAACTGTCAATTAGATTAATAAATGGATTATGAATAATCGGATAATTAGCCTGGTAGTGGAGAATTAGCCTGTTAACTGGGTTTTGCTATTGCAATGGTTGCTAAAAAAATACCGTGGGCGATGACCTTAGGCAACACACACAGTTTCTAGGAATAAATCGTATTGGATCAATGACCAATCACACACGACTTTCTCTTGAAAACCGTTTGCATTAGGCCACCTTGCGCAAATGTTTACCATATGAAAACTGTGTGTGATGGATAGCCTTTGCCATATAGTTTCTTCCACGGACCATGTGTGATATATTCAATAACGCAAGCGATTTAACGGGAAAAATTGTGTGTGATGTACCTGTGAACGAAAACGTTTTCCTTCGAGCGACCGTGTGGGATGTACATACGAACGGAAACGTTTAGTGCAAACTGACTGTGTGGGATGTACTTGCAATCGGAAACAATTTCGCCGTATAATTGTATTTCTTTAGCTCTACTGTACGTATTTCCGTATTTGAGCGCTCGCTGGTCGCACACGACCTCATTTTGCCGAACGTGTGTGCCAGGAGGGCATATCCCCAACGGTTTCTAGGTCGTGTGGGAAGGACCCCCTATCGCCCACACTCACTTGGCGACGGTTCCACATGCCGTCGCGGAAAGGGGTTTTAAACCGTTTGTTTAGGAGCTCACTGTACTAGTGTACTTTCCAATTTCACGGTCACTTAGCTCAAAAAATCATTAAAATAATCAAATAAAAAGCTTTTATAAAACTCTAATAGCAAAAAAATCAACTAAACAGAATCAATTAAAATATTTTGTTATGATCAACTAAAAGAAAACTATAATATTCTTCATTAGCAAAAAGAATCAACTAAAAAGCTTTTATAAACTCTAGTTATGATCAAAATAATATTAACTTAAAATTATATAAAATTTATGGAACTAAAATTATCAAAGTACTTTTTGTTAAAAAACTTTAATAGCAAAACTTTTCATAAAGTACTTTTTTAGAATTTCATATATTTTACCAGCCCTTTAGTCCTGATTGGTGGCTCCAACCGGGACTAAAGGCCCCCCTTTAGTCCCGGTCCGAGCCACCAACCGGGACTAAAGGTGACCGGGACTAAAGGGGGACCTTTAGTCCCATTTGGAGCCACCAACCGGGACTAAAGGTCTCTCTATATAAGCAGCACTTTGCAAAATTTCCAAAGTCATCTCTAGTTTCCCCCGACAACGCTGAAGACCACCTCGATGTCGCCAGGCTACCGAACCTCGCCGTTGCCTCCTGGAGCCCTGCCCCGACACCGCCCCTGAGCTTTGCCCGGACGCTGCCAGGCTCCTCATTGCCGCCCCCGACACCGTCCCCTAGCCATGCCCAGATGCTGTCCCTGCCCGAGCCCGCTCGAGCTCATCGTCGCTGTCCCTCCTCCTAGATCTGATGTCGTCTGCTGGTACTAGTCACTCAACGAGCCTTCGTGTGCTCCTCGGTGAGCACTCTTTCCCCCTCCAGTTTCTGTCAAATTTTTGGGTTAGGGAGAGTACAAGTTTTTGCGGAACAAGTTTCTGTCAAGCTATGAAATTTAGTAATGTTGTGGCAAGCATCTTTTGGGCAATTTTTTGCAAGTTGTGGCGAAGTTATGAAATTTCTGAATTTTTTGACAGTGCACATCAAGTGTATGATAAAATGCTAGAGGGCTCTGGGAATTTTTGAGAATTTTTGTGGTGAGGTGTTGATGCACAAAAGAGAGTCTGGCAAATTTTCAGAATTTTTGGAGCAATTTAAATTGGGCTTCGAATCTGGTCCAACTTTGAACTGAATGAAATTTGAAAAAATTGAACTATGGAACCAAATGTTTTTGGTGGAATGGGTTGTGGGTACTGTCAAATAGATGGAGCAATCTTTGTGGGTGCAAAAGAATTGGGAAGAATATAGCTCCTTGTTTCTTTTTTGTATGTTTTAATGCAACCATCTTTTGGGCAATCTTTGAACATGAAGTAGGAGCATTTTGATGTCATCTTGTGAGTAGATTTTAGTTCATACCATGTTAGGACCTGTAGTGAGTGCTACAAGCTTGTAAACTTTCTATCTATTCATCACTGCCATGCCATGCTATTTTTCTCGAAGTTTGGAACTGGCAGTATTAATACTTTGCATTTTCCTTGAGTTTTGCAACAAATCGGTGCATGTTTGGATCGTGATCAGTAAGGGTGTTTTGTTGAGGGTAATTAGTACATGCTTGCCATGCTCTTTGTTGCCATGAAAAACTGATTTGGCATATGTTTTACTTGCCTCAAATGTTGCATCATGAATCTGTTTTCTGCCACTATGCAAATATCACTAAGTCTAAAAATCTGTTAATACTTGTCAACTTGATCATGATGATTGCCATTGATCTAGGGGTCATTTGAATCAGTTCAGTAAGCATGTTTTACCATGTGTTACATGCACATTCATGTCATGTCATTTGTTGCCATTTAGAAATTCTGTAGCGTGTTCAAATCTTGCTTTCAAATTGGTATCTAGCTACAAGTTTGCCATGATCTTTAGGTCCATTTCAACTAAAAATCTTCCATTCTATCCAGTGGCATACTTGGGATTGCCTAATTTTTTTCACTCAGTGGAATTACAGGTTGTGGTGTTGCATCTCCCTGGAGTTGGTCCCTGATCGTCCCTCCGCTGTTCGACAAAAGGTGTCCATTTGTTGTATGTTGAGTTTTGTTCATAGGATGATGGTTGGTTCATTTGTTGAGTTGTGTATTCATTCATGTGTATAAATCTTGTATTCATCTTGTATTTATTTTGTATTCATCTTGTGTATAAATCTTGTATTCATCTTGTCATTAAAACATAACCCCGATAACTTTCATTTTGAGGCCTATGAAAACATGAGAGAGGGGGTCGTTAAAACATAACCCCGATAACTTTGATTTTGAGGCGTATGAAAACATGATTTGGATGTCAGCGAGGCATGAGAGAGGCAGTCCGCAAAGTATCCTCCCACGAAAGAAAGGACGACTCATCAGACGTGAGGGCAGAGGAGCCCTCAACGATCGTCTGAAACTGACTGTTATAAAACTCGTCAACTTTGCATGATGTTTTCCTCTAATGCATTGATCATATGCATATGATTCCTTGTTGTGATTATGTCTATGTTTTCCACCAGTCCATCTCTCATGGTTGTATATTGCCATGTTGTAATATTTGCAGAAACTATGGACAAAGACTTAGAAAAAGAAGAGTTGTTGGGGAATATAATCCGCGACAGAGGTGGTGATATCACCTTGTCATTTCTCAATGACACCGATGGTGAGGGAAGAGAGGATGATGGCTCCGATGATCGATTGGAGGAGGGAGGAGATGACGGCTCCGCCGGTGTTCGAGCCTTAACTGTTGCAAAGTCCGGGAGGTATATATGTTAATTAAGCCTCTGCTGACTAGATGCATTAATTATTTTGTATGTACATATATTAACGCTTCTTTCTTCTTTTAGCCCTCCAGATCGAGCCAAACTTCTATAAGGAGACAAAGCTCAAAGAAAAGGTTGGGCCAGGATGAAAGGTTCACGATCGAAGAAGTCTCTCCAGATGGCCAACCGATTGCTCCCAAGCGGACCAAAGGTAAATTTATACATCAATGCAGATTTATTGTTAGGGATAGCGTCCCGATCAACATCCAAGAATGGAATAAGAAGATGGACAGTGACGTTTTTGATGTCGACGGTAGATAGAAAGATGAGCTTTGGAACTCACTAATGACAAATTTCAGCCTACCTCCAGAGGAGGACCCAAATAACCCAGTTATACAGCAACAAGTCAAGGTGTGGGCTCTTAAGTAGATGGCAGAACTATTCAAGAACTAGAAGAAAAGATTGAACGAGTTTGTCAAGAAAGACGAGACTCTAGAATTCACCGGTCAATATGCAAAGATAAAAGATCACTCGCCCGCATTTGTGGCGTACATGAAATCAGAGAAATCTAAGAAAAGGTCACAGATAAATAAGCAAAATGCTGCAAAGAAGCTGTACCACCCTATTACGGGGTCATGTGGCTACAGCAAAGCCCGACCTACGTGGAACAAAGCTGAGAATGACCTGCTTGCTAAAGAGGTCCAAACAGCGACATTGAACTGGCCCGATCGGGCAATGACTTAGTTCTTTGGGCATGGGGGAACTTTGGACCCAGAAACAGGGAAGTGTGTTTTCACAAAAGATCAACTTTAAACACCTGTCATAAAGATTCAAGAAGTAGTCAAGGAAGTGTAGGAAGGTAGGTTCCATCCTAACAAAGAGAAGGATGAGCTGTCAAAGGCCCTGGGGAATCCTAACCATCCTGGATGAACACGAGGCACATCAGGCTTCGTTGCGTGGAAGTGTGGGTTTTCAGATAACACTGGTTATAGAGGCTGAGGGAGAAAGAAGAAAGAGGAAGCAGATCAGATGCAGAAGATGAAAGAAATAGTATCGCTGCATGAGAAGAAACTAGAGGCACTTACCAGTCAGTGATCTACCAGCCCACCATCTCAGCAGCAGGAAGATCCTTCATTCGATACTGCCCATGAAGCTACCCCACCATCTCAGCGGAAAAACAATTTGGCTTCCACGGAGCTACTTCAGCCTGATATCATAGCTCCTCGCTGCCCCATGGATGATATCACGGAGAAGGAACATTGTGAGCTAATTACAAAATGCCATAACCTAACCTTGAAGGTGGCGGTCGGCTATGTCTTACCTCGTCGACCTAATGGAACTTTCCATTGTGCTCTGATTCCAAATGTCTTTGCTGTTGTCAGGGTGGATGAAGTCACCAATGGATTCGAGGGGCTGGACCTTGAGTACCCTACATGTGATGAGGAGACTCATCTAGAAAATGCCTTAAGGACTACCATTCTATGGAGAAAGGAAAACATCATGCTTACGAACTGGACACTGCCTCAGCAGACTCAGCCGGAGGAGGCCCCTCGGCAGACTCCTCACAGTAGTCCAGCTCTATCTCCACTACCTCAACCATCTCCACCGCATCAGCTGTCTCGGCCGCCTCAGCTTTCTCTGTTGCGTTAGTGGACTCCGATGGAGGAGGCCCCTCAGCAGAATCCTTCTCCACCTTAGCTGTCTTCGCCGCGTCAGCGGACTCCGCCTCCTTCGCCATGTCAGCTGACTCCACTACCTCCGCAATGGCGAAAGAGAGCCGCCCCCGCTCCGGTGGCTAGCAGTACAATAGGGAAGAAATCCACAGTTGGTCCAAGCGTCAAGAAGGCTCCTTCCAAGTTACCATATGAGATGACTGACGAGGAAAACAAGGACATCGTGGCTGCCGATGTGAAATGCCAGCTTGCATTGAAATGTCCACCTCCAAAGGAGAAAATAGGTCCACTAAAAGTGAAGCGCTCTCTGGATGCCCTTAGGCGACCACCATTGCCTCTGCCGCTATCACACTATGACCGTTGTATTGGAAAGACATTTGATGAAGCACAGTGGTCAGGAAGTACTAACAGTGCTGGAAGACAAAGGGGAAAACAATTCCCTAGCAAGGCGAATAGGAAAAACAATTGTGCCCCCCCGCTCAAGGTCTTTACCAATATCACTAATGATCCGGGGGTAGTGGCCGGTGGTCTTAATCTCACTCTTGGTAATTACTTCGACCATAACGTACAATTCAAAATGGCTGAGGTAGTAACCTTCAGATACAAGCACAGGAAGCCTCTTGTCAAACCTGAGAAGCTCCCGCATCTATCAATGATGACGCGAAGATTGCAAGATTGGTAATTGAAAACCTGCAAGGATGGGATTGACAGTATCTTGCTGGGAATTAAAGATGAGCACGTCATCATTGGAGTTGATGTGTTGTACATTAAATTTGAAGAATTATTCCAGCTATACAATCAAGACGCCCTCGACAAAACTCTCATGGCTTTCTATTGTCTGTAAGTATTATTTCTGTAATTAAGTCTCTAGCTCAGCTCATTCATTGCATGTATAATTATCCTCACTATATTATGCAGATTGAAGATCGTCGAACGCAAAAGAGGACAAATCTATGATATTGATTCATTAACCCATATACCATAAATGAATATTTGGTACAAAAGAACCAGGACGAAACTGAGAAAAACTTGCTAAATGCATTACTTCAACAACAAAACAGAAGGGAAATACTCTTTCCTTACAACTTCAAGTGAGTGTTACTGTCTTATGCATATTCTATTTCGCTTACTTGAGGTTAAGTGTAATTGATGAGTTGTGCGTGCGCAGCTCCCACTTTATTGTGCTAGCCATTCAGCTTGACACGGGACAAGTAATTGTCTTGGACTCGAGATGTAAAGAGCCTTTGGAGTGGGTGGGCATGAGTGAAATGCTCCAGAAGTAAGTTCAATCATTATCGCACTATATCGACAACTTTCGTTCGTTTCCTGATATCAAGTGATCATTTTCTTTGTCGGGCAGGGTTTGGAAAAAGTTCACCAACAAGGTACCGGGTGAATGGAAAAGGAGCTGCGATTTTCACACCCCAAAGTAAGTAGTACTAGCTAGTTCCGCTCATCTTTCAGTGATTCTAGTTTCAATACCATTATCATTCTTGATTATAAATTTGATTGAAACTCTATTCTTGTAAAGTGCTTGTGGCAGGCACCCGGGAATAATTTATGTGGATACTACATTTGCGAGTTCATTATCCACTCGACCTCTGAGCGGGGCAAATCTTCACGACAATCTGAAGTACATAAACAATATTCACAATTTTATTTTATTACCATCAATTGTGTTGAGTTTCATTTATATATATGTATTGACCCCCTTCTTTAAATTTTTTCTGGGAGAAGTGGAACAAACTCCTACCAAATGATCACATAAGAGCAATTCAAGAGGAATTGGCGGGATTCTTTGTTGAGCACATCATACCTAAAGACGGAGAATACCATCGGGAATTGTAATGTGAGGATCTTAAGAGATGTTATATTGTATATGTGTAGTAGCGTCGGATAGATATACAAAAACTTGTTGTTCGACCAAGCACGAAGAAAGTGAGGTCACTTCTCTCTATATATATGTTCATGACGATCTTGTGTAATGGTTTCTTCATTGCTACATGTAGTAGCTAGCGTCGATTTGAATGGAAACATTAAATAAAAATGAACCCTAAATGTAAAAGAATTGGATGGTAAACACAAAAATAAGAAGGGGAAACACAATATGAAAACCCCTAAACCCCTCCTTAAAAAAACCCCAGGGCCTACAGCTGCTGAGGCGTGGCTGCCTTTTTAGTCCCGGTTGGTGTTACAAACTGGGACTAAAGGTCCTCCTGTCTGGGCTCCCCATAGTGGCCACATGGAGCTCCTTTAGTCCCGGTTCGTAACACGAGAGGGACTAAAATTTGTGGGCATTAGCCCCGATCGTTAGTCCTGGTTGCAGAACCGGGACTAAATGCCCTTTGGAACCGGGACTGATGCCCTATTTTCTACTAGTGTTTTGTGGTATGTCAAAAAATGTTAATAAATAAAATGTTGTGTCCGCTTAAATTTTTTCCGATTATCATGAATTTTGTCTTCTTTGTTTAATTTTTGTTTGAAATGTGTCCAGATGTTTGATGGATGGGGTTGGATGATCGGCTCCCGTATCTGTGTCCATGGACACATGGTGAGTCTGATTTGGGGGTGGGCATTTAAGATGTCTTAGTTACATGGGCATCTCCAACACCATAAGTCAAATCATACACCCCAAATGTCTGTGGAAGCATCCATAGGCACTGAAAGGGAGCGAGCCATCCAACTGCATGCACGATTGTCTGCCTAATTTCAAACCAAAATTTAACATACAGGTGGAATACATGCAAACTAGGAGATATTTGCTAAATTTAAATATATTTTACAACCAAAAGGATGAAATGAAATTTAACAAAGTTCAACTAAACCAGATGAAATTTGAACTTAACCTGAACTGAAATGTGCGGACAATGACCTGGTATGCATGGCTATCTTGGCCGGCGGAACCTCTGTTGTTGTATGCTCTATTATTGTTGCCGCCATCATCGTGGTCCTTCCAGTGGTGACAATGAGTGTATGGGTCATGGTAGCCTTGATTGGCCGTCGCATAGCGCTCGCGGCGTGGCTGATTGGCTACTCTACCGCTTGGCACATGCGCTTGACCATGTATCCTAGCGGCGTCGGTTTTTACTGGGTGCAGACACAGCCCCAACCATTGGCAAGGGCACGCGTGGCACCCTCGAACTCGGCCAACCCTATTTTGAAGGGTTGGTCGCTGATCTGGCGCAGGCGTCAGGCCGATGTCTGCGTGATGGTCTGAGAGCGGTCCTTGACCAAGGCCAACGCGAGGTCAGGGTCGGTGAGGACCCAGTTCGGCGCGACGTTCGAACTAATGGACGCGATCGTCGTGTCCCATTGCCCTGACTCGGTTGTGCCTTGTCAGCGACCATCATGGTGCGTCTGGAGGAGGAGCCGCCACGTCCAAGATAGTCAAGGAGGCAGGGTCGCGTGCTGGCGACCGGGACAGACGCCTACTCCATCTTCATCAGGTGTCACTATCTCTTGGACTGATGGGGCGGCGATGACAGTGCCAGGTCTTAGCCGCACCACAATCTACGGAACGGGGACGCCGGATGGACAAACTTCCTGGTTGTGTTGCACGACAAGGACTCCTACTTGACCTCCTCCTTCACCTGGCATATGATTTGGACCCAGAGATCCACCTGCGTGCGCCGAGAACCATCGGGGGCCATTGCCAGTGAAAGGATCGATAAGGTCGACTAGAGGGGGGGGGGTTGAATAGGAGACTGCAAATTTTAATTTTTCTTGGCAATTTTAAGGTTTAGCGGATAAATAGGGTTCACTAGATATGCAACTAGGTGAACACGTCCTATATGACAAGCAAGCTTAGAGCCAAATATGCTAGGCGACATTCTAATTAGCAAGCCAACAAGCATGCAATACAAAGTACAGTGCGGGAAAGAATTAACCACAAGTGAGGCAAGGACGCGGATTGTGTCCCCAAGTTCACTCTTCCTTGGGGAAGAGACACTCTCTGTTTAGAGCGGTGCTAGAGCCAAGTCTTGCGGAACACCACGAAGGCTCACTGTATTCTTTTTTGAGGCACCCCCAACGGATGAGCCTTGAATCACTCGGGGTTGGTCTTGAAGGTGACCACCACACCTTTACAAACTTCTCCGGAGCACACCACAAGCAAGGAAGCTCCCCGAGAAACCTATTGTCGGGGAACGTTGCAGAAAACAAAAAAATTTCTATGGTTTCACCAAGATCCATCTAGGAGTTCATCTAGCAAAGAGTGATTGGATTGCATCTACATACCTTTGTAGATCACGCATGGAAGCGTTTCAAAGAACGGGGATGAGGAAGGCGTACTCGACGTGATCCAAATCACCGGACGGCACCTCCGCGTTCAACACACGTATGAAGCAGCGACGTCTCCTTCTTCTTGATCCGGCAAGGGGAAAGGAGAGGTTGAGGAAGATGGCTCCAGCAGCAGCACGACGGCGTGGTGGTGATGGAGCTGCAGTACTCCGGCAGGGCTTCGCCAAGCACTATGGAGGAGGAGGAGGTGTTGGAGAGGGAGAGGGAGGCACCAAAGATCAAGGTAAGAAGTCCTCCATCTCCCCACTATATATAGGAGGGCCAAGGGGGGGGGGTGGCGCCGGCCCTAGGAGATCTAATCTCCTAGGGTGGTGCGGCCAAGGGGAGGAATCCCTCCTCCCCAAGGCACCTAGGAGGTGCCTTCCCCTCCTAGGACTCTTCCCCCTTGAAAACCCTAGATGCATGGGCCTCTTGGGGCTGGTGCCCTTGGCCCATGTAGGCCAAGGCGCACCCCCTACAGCCCATGTGGCCCCCCGGGACAGGTGGCCCCACCCGGTGGACCCCCGGGACCCTTCCGGTGGTCCTGGTACAATACCGGTGACCCCGAAACTTGTCCCGATGCCCGAAATAGCACTTCCTATATATAATTCTTTACCTCCGGACCATTCCGGAACTCCTCATGATGTCCGGGATCTCATCCGGGACTCCGAACAACATTCGGGTTACTACATATACATATCCCTACAACCCTAGCGTCACCGAACCTTAAGTGTGTAGACCCTACGGGTTCGGGAGACATGTAGACATGACCGAGATCGCTCTCCGGTCAATAAACAACAGCGGGATCTGGATACCCATGTTGTCTCCCACATGCTCCCCGATGATCTCATCGGATGAACCACGATGTCGAGGATTCAAGCAACCCCGTATACAATTCCCTTTGTCAATCGGTATGTTTCTTGCCTGAGATTCGATCGTCGGTATCCCAATACCTTGTTCAACCTCGTTACCGGCAAGTCACTTTACTCGTACCGTAATGCATGATCCCGTGACCAGACACTTGGTCACTTTGAGCTCATTATGATGATGCATTACCGAGTGGGCCCAGTGATACCTCTCCGTCATACGGAGTGAAAAATCCCAGTCTTGATCCGTGTCAACCCAACAGACACTTTCGGAGATACCCGTAGTATACCTTTATAGTCACCCAGTTACTTTGTGATGTTTGGTACACCCAAAGCACTCCTACGGTATCCGGGAGTTACACGATCTCATGGTCTAAGGAAAAGATACTTGACATTGGAAAACTCTAGCAAACGAACTATACGATCTTGTGCTATGTTTAGGATTGGGTCTTGTCCATCACATCATTCTCCTAATGATGTGATCTTGTTATCAATGACATCCAATGTCCATAGTCAGGAAACCATGACTATCTGTTGATCAACGAGCTAGTCAACTAGAGGCTTACTAGGGACATGTTGGTGTCTATTATTCACACATGTATTACGATTTCCGGAAAACACAATTATAGCATGAATAAAGACAATTATCATGAACAAGGAAATATAATAATAATGCTTTTATTATTGCCTCTAGGGCGTATTTCCAACATTCTCCCACTTGCACTAGAGTCAATAATCTAGTTACATCGTGATGAATCGAACACCCATGGAATTCTGGTGTTGATCATGTTTTGCTCTAGGGAGAGGTTTAGTCAACGGATCTGTTACATTCAGGTCCGTGTGCACTTTACAAATATCTATGTCTCCATCTTGAACATTTTCACGAATGGAGTTGAAGCGACGCTTGATGTGCCTTGTCTTCTTGTGAAACCTGGGCTCCTTGGCAAGAGCAATAGCTCCAGTGTTGTCACAGAAGAGCTTGATCGGCCCCGACGCATTGGGTATGACTCCTAGGTCGGTGATGAAATCCTTCACCCAAATTGCTTCATGCGCTGCCTCCAAGGCTGCCATGTACTCCGCTTCACATGTAGATCCCGCCATGGCGCTCTGCTTGCAACTGCACCAGCTTACTGCCCCACCATTCAAAATATACACGTATCCGGTTTGTGACTTTGAGTCATCCAGATCTGTGTCGAAGCTAGCATCGACGTAACCCTTTACGACGACCTCTTCTTCACCTCCATAAACGACAAACATTTCCTTAGTCCTTTTCAGGTACTTCAGGATATTCTTGACCGCTGTCTAGTGTTCCTTGCCGGGATTACTTTGGTACCTTCCTACCAAACTTACGGCAAGGTTTACATCAGGTCTGGTACACAGCATGGCATACATAATAGAACCTATGGCTGAGGCATAGGGGATGACACTCATCTCTTCTATATCTTCTGCCGTGGTCGGACATTGAGCTGAGCTCAATTTCACACCTTGCAACACAGGCAAGAACCCCTTCTTAGACTGATCCATATTGAACTTCTTCAATATCTTATCAAGGTATGTGCTTTGTGAAAGACCTATGAGGCGTCTTGATCTATCTCTGTAGATCTTGATGCCTAATATATAAGCAGCTTCTCCAAGGTCCTTCATTGAAAAACTCTTATTCAAGTAGGCCTTAATGCTGTCCAAAAGCTCTATATCATTTCCCATCAAAAGTATGTCATCTACAAATAATATGAGAAATGCTACAGAGCTCCCACTCACTTTCTTGTAAACGCGGGCTTCTCCATAAGTCTGTGTAAACCCAAACGCTTTGATCATCTCATCAAAGCGAATGTTCCAACTCCGAGATGCTTGCACCAGCCCATAAATCGAGCGTTGGAGCTTGCACACCTTGTTAGCATTCTTAGGATCGACAAAACCTTCCGGCTGCATCATATACAATTCTTCCTTAAGGAAACCATTAAGGAATGCCGTTTTGACATCCATTTGCCATATCTCATAATCATAGAATGCGGCAATTGCTCACATGATTCGGACGGACTTTAGCTTCGCTACCGGTGAGAAAGTCTCATCGTAGTCAACCCCTTGAACTTGTCGATAACCCTTAGAGACAAGCCGAGCTTTATAGATGGTCACATTACCATCCGCGTCTGTCTTCTTCTTAAAGATCCATTTATTTTCTATGGCTCGCCGCTCAACGGGCAAGTCAGTCAAAGTCCATACTTCGTTACATGGATCCTATCTTGGATTTCATGGCTTCTAGCCATTTGTCGGAATCCGGGCCCGCCATCGCTTCTTCAAAGTTCGAAGGTTCACCGTTGTCCAACAACATGATTTCCAAGACAGGGTTGCCGTACCACTCTGGTGCGGAACGTGTCCTTGTGGACCTACGAATTTTAGTAGGAGCTTGATCAGAAGTATCTTGATCATTATCATTAACTTCCTCTCTAGTCGGTGCAGGCACCTCAGGAACATTTTCTTGAGTTGCGCCATTTTCCGGTTCAAGAGGTAATACTTCATCAAGTTCTACTTTCCTCCCACTTACTTCTTTCGAGAGAAACTCTTTCTCTAGAAAGGACCTATTCTTGGCAACAAAGATCTTGCCTTCGGATCTGAGGTAGAAGGTATACCCAATAGTTTCTTTTGGGTATCCTATGAAGACGCATGTTTCCGACTTGGGTTCGAGCTTTTCAGGTTGAAGTTTCTTGACATAAGCATCGCATCCCCAAACTTTTAGAAACGACAGCTTAGGTTTCTTCCCAAACCATAATTCATATGGTGTCGTCTCAACGGATTTCGACGGAGCCCTATTTAAAGTGAATGCGGCAGTCTCTAAAGCATACCGCCAAAAAGATAGCGGTAAATCGGCAAGAGACATTATAGATCGCACCATATCTAATAGAGTGCGATTACGACGTTGGGACACACCATTACGCTGAGGTGTTCCAGGTGGCGTGTGTTGTGAAACTATTCCACATTTTCTTAAGTGTGTGCCAAACTCGTGACTCAAGTATTCTCCTCCACAATCTGATCGCAGGAACTTGATTTTCCTGTCACGTTGATTCTCAACCTCACTCTAAAATTCCTTGAACTTTTCAAAGGTCTCAGACTTGTGTTTCATTAAGTAGACATACCCATATCTACTCAAGTCATCAGTGAGGGTGAGAACATAACGATAGCCACCGCGAGCCTCAACACTCATTGGACCGCACACATCAGTATGTATGATTTCCAATAAGTTGGTTGCTCGCTCCATTGTTCCTAAGAACGGAGTCTTGGTCATTTTACCCATGAGGCATGGGGTTCGCACGTGTCAAATGATTCGTAATCAAGAGACTCTAAAAGTCCATCTGCATGGAGCTTCTTCATGCGTTTGACACCTATGTGACCAAGGCGGCAGTGCCACAAGTATGTGGGACTATCATTATCAACCTTACATCTTTTGGTATTCACACTATGAATATGTGTAGCATTACGCTCGAGATTCATTAAGAATAAACCATTCACCATCGGAGCATGACCATAAAACATATCTCTCATATAAATAGAACAACCATTATTCTCGGATTTAAATGAGTAGCCATCTCGAATTAAACGAGATCCTGATACAATGTTCATGCTCAAACTTGGCACTAAATAACAATTATTGAGGTAAAACTAATCCCGTAGGTAAATGTAGAGGTAGCGTGCCGACGGCGATCACATCGACCTTGGAACCATTCCCGACGCGCATCGTCACCTCGTCCTTCGCCAGTCTCCGCTTATTCCGCAGCTCCTGCTTTGAGTTACAAATGTGAGCAACTGCACCGGTATCAAATACCCCAGGAGCTACTACGAGTACTGGTAAGGTACACATCAATTACATGTATATCACATATACCTTTCGTTTTGCCGGCCTTCTTGTCCGCTAAGTATTTGGCGCAGTTCCGCTTCCAGTGACCACTTTCCTTGCAATAAAAGCACTCAGTCTCGGGCTTGGGTCCATTCTTTGGCTTCTTCCCGGCAGCTTGCTTGCCGGGCGCGGCAACTCCCTTGCCTTCCTTCTTGAAGTTCTTTTTACCCTTGCCCTTCTTGAACTTAGTGGTTTTATTGACCATCAACACTTGATGTTCCTTCTTGACTTCTACCTCTGCTGATTTCAGCATAGCAAATACTTCAGGAATGGTCTTTTCCATCCCCTGCATATTGAAGTTCATCACAAAGCTTTTGTAGCTCGGTGGAAGCGACTAAAGGATTCTATCAATGACCGCGTCATCCGGGAGATTAACTCCCAGCTGAGTCAAGCGGTTATGTAACCCAGACATAGTGAGTATGTGCTCACTGACAGAACTATTTTCCTCCATCTTACAGCTGAAGAATTTGTCGGAGACTTCATATCTCTCGACCCAGGCATGAGCTTGAAAAACCATTTTCAGCTCTTCGAACATCTCATATGCTCCATGTCTCTCAAAACGCTTTTGGAGCCCCGGCTCTAAGCTGTAAAGCATGCCGCACTGAACGAGGGAGTAGTCATCGGTACGTGCCTGCCAAGCGTTCATAACGTCTTGTTCTGCAGGGAGAACAGGTGCGTCACCTAGCGGTGCTTGTAGGACATAATCTTTCTTGGCAGCTATGAGGATGATCCTCAGGTTCCGGACCCAGTCCGTGTAGTTGCTGCCATCGTCTTTCAGCTTGGTTTTCTCTAGGAACGCGTTGAAGTTTAGGACTACGTTGGCCATTTGATCTATGAGACATATTGTAAAGATTTTAGACTAAGTTCATGATAATTAAGTTCATCTAATCAAATTATTCAATGAACTCCCACTTAGATAGACATCCCTCCTGTCATCTAAGTATAACATGATCCGAGTTAACTAGGCCGTGTCCGATCATCACGTGAGACGGACTAGTCAACGTCGGTGAACATCTTCATGTTGATCGTATCTTCTATACGACTCATGCTCGACCTTTCGGTCTTCTGTGTTCCGAGGCCATGTCTGTACACATGCTAGGCTCATCAAGTCAACCTAAGTGTTTGCATGTGTAAATCTGTCTTACACCCGTTGTATGTGAATGTTAGAATCTATCACACCCGATCATCACGTGGTGCTTCGAAACAACGAACTGTCGCAACGGTGCACAGTTAGGGGGAACACTTTCTTGAAATTATTATGAGGGATCATCTTATTTACTACCGTCGTTCTAAGCAAACAAGATGAAAAACATGATAAACATCACATGCAATCAAATAATAATAGTGACATGATATGGCCAATATCACATAGCTCCTTTGGTCTCCATCTTGGGGCTCCATGATCATCTTGTCACCGGCATGACACCATGATCTCCATCATCATGATCTACATCATTGTGTCTCCATGAAGTTGCTCGCCAACTATTACTTCTACTACTATGGCTAACGCGTTTAGCAATAAAGTAAAGTAATTTACATGGCGTTTCTCAATGACACGCAGGTCATACAAAAAATATAGACAACTCCTATGGCTCCTGCCGGTTGTCATACTCATCGACATGCAAGTCGTGATTCCTATTACAATAGCATGAACATCTCATACATCACATATAGATCATTCATCATTCATCACAACTTTGGCCATATCAAATCACAAAGCACTTGCTGCAAAAACAAGTTAGACGTCCTCTAATTGTTGTTGCAAGTTTTACATGGCTGAAGTAGGGTTCTAGCAAGAACGTTTTCTTACCTACGTGAAAGCCACAACGTGATTTGTCAGCTTCTATTTACCCTTCATAAGGACCCTTTTCATCGAATCCGCTCCAACTAAAGTAGGAGAGACAGACACCCGCCAGCCACCTTATGCAACTTGTGCATGTTAGTCGGTGGAACCGGTCTCACGTAAGCGTACGTGTAAGGTTGGTCCGGGCCGCTTCATCCCACAATACCGTTGAAGCAAGATAATACTAGTAGCGGCAAGAAAGTTGACAACATCTACGCCCACAACAAATTGTGTTCTACTCGCGCAAGAAGAACTACGCATAGACCTAGCTCATGATGCCACTGTCGGGGAACGTTGCAGAAAACAAAAAATTTCCTACGGTTTCACCAAGATCCATCTAGGAGTTCATCTAGCAACGAGTGATTGGATTGCATCTACATACCTTTGTAGATCACGCACGGAAGCGTTTCAAAGAACGGGGATGAGGAAGGCGTACTCGACATGATCCAAATCACCGGACGGCACCTTCGCGTTCAACACACGTACGGAGCAGCGACGTCTCCTTCTTCTTGATCCGGCAAGGGGGAAGGAGAGATTGAGGAAGATGGCTCCAGCAGCAGCACGACGGCGTGGTGGTGATGGAGCTGCAGTACTCCGGCAGGGCTTCGCCAAGCACTATGGAGGAGGAGGAGGCGTTGGAGAGGGAGAGGGAGGCACCAAAGATCAAGGTAATAAGTCCTCCATCTCCCCACTATATATAGGAGGTCCAAGGGGGGGGCGCCGGCCCTAGGAGATCTAATCTCCTAGGGTGGTGCGGCCAAGGGGAGGAATCCCTCCTCCCCAAGGCACCTAGGAGGTGCCTTCCCCTCCTAGGACTCTTCCCCCTTGAAAACCCTAGGCGCATGGGCCTCTTGGGGCTGGTGCCCTTGGCCCATGTAGGCCAAGGCGCACCCCCTACAGCCCATGTGCCCCCCCGAGACAGGTGGCCCCACCCGGTGGACCCCCGGGACCCTTCCGGTGGTCCTGGTACAATACCGGTGACCCCGAAACTTGTCCCGATGCCCGAAATAGCACTTCCTATATATAATTCTTTACCTCCAGACCATTCCGGAACTCCTTGTGACGTCCGGGATCTCATACGGGACTCCGAACAACATTCGGGTTACTGCATATACATATCCCTACAACCCTAGCGTCACCGAACCTTAAGTGTGTAGACCCTACGGGTTCGGGAGACATGTAGACATGACCAAGATCGCTCTCCGGTCAATAACCAACAGCGGGATCTGGATACCCATGTTGGCTCCCACATGCTCCTCGATGATCTCATCGGATGAACCACGATGTCGAGGATTCAAGCAACCCCGTATACAATTCCCTTTGTCAATCGGTATGTTACTTGCCCGAGATTCGATCGTAGGTATCCCAATACCTCGTTCAACCTCGTTACCGGCAAGTCACTTTACTCGTACCGTAATGCATGATCCCGTGACCAGACACTTGGTCACTTTGAGCTCATTATGATGATGCATTACCGAGTGGGCCCAGTGATACCTCTCCGTCATACGGAGTGACAAATCCCAGTCTTGATCCGTGTCAACCCAACAGACACTTTCGGAGATACCCGTAGTATACCTTTATAGTCACCCAGTTACTTTGTGATGTTTGGTACACCCAAAGCACTCCTACGGTATCCGGGAGTTACACGATCTCATGGTCTAAGGAAAAGATACTTGACATTGGAAAACTCTAGCAAACGAACTATACGATCTTGTGCTATGTTTAGGATTGGGTCTTGTCCATCACATCATTCTCCTAATGATGTGATCTTGTTATCAATGACATCCAATGTCCATAGTCAGGAAACCATGACTATCTGTTGATCAACGAGCTAGTCAACTAGAGGCTTACTAGGGACATGTTGGTGTCTATTATTCACACATGTATTACGATTTCCGGATAACACAATTATAGCATGAATGAAGACAATTATCATGAACAAGGAAATATAATAATAATGCTTTTATTATTGCCTCTAGGGCATATTTCCAACACCTATAACCGCCTAGGAGCCCAAGCTCCAGGAGTAACATGTCAATGTGGAAGAAATGTTGCGGGTAACATGATTTGGTTTGGTCAAGATGTAGATCGGCTATTGCTCTCCCAATCCCCAAAGTTTCAAAAAGTTTGGGTGGAGGGATTGAGAGTATTGAGCAAAGTGGAGTGTAGCAATGGTGGAGCTCAACAAGACATTAGGGTTAGGGATGGAGGTGGAAGAATGGGGCTTTTATAGTGTTCTTGCCCGGGTGACTGTTTCTGCCCGTTGGACCCCGTGCGCATGGCCTAAGTCAGCCCCATGTGCACGGGGTACTCAGATACTTCCACACCACCCCGTGCGCACGGGGGTCAAAAGACCCCGTGCACACCGGGTACCCAGAAACTTTCTGTTGCTAGCTTTCTGAGTACCACATGCAAACACACTATGAATTTAAGTGGTAGGAATGCATAGGCCGGTGTTTATATTTTGGCAATGGCATTCCCACACAACACATATCCAGAGCGACCCCTCTTAATAGTGTGGTCTTTCCTACGACTCTAAACGAACCAAAACTAAAACCTTCAAATCGCCGGTCGACCACGCCTTTGATATTTTTGAATTGGGGGGGGGTCGCACATCTCCATCAAGAATCACTTGGAACTAATATCCTGAGATAAACTTTAGCAACCGATATTAGTTCCACTAACCACATTGTCATCACAGCAAAATATAGTTTAAGTGCCAAATGCACTTTCAATCTCCCCCTTTTCATACATTGATGACAACGTGGTTAGAACATGGCATCAAAGATAAGAAGAAGAAAAGTAAATAGCTATGCAACAAAAGATTGATCATGGGAGCTCACCATATACGCGTGCAAGGAAAAGAATATGCTTGATAATGCACTTAGCACACATATATGAGGCTCCCCCTAGATCAATATAGACAAGGCATGTGATTAACAAAGTAAACCTATACTGGTGCCTAGATCACATGCCAAGGTGTGGTGAGCAAGAATCGTGAGACAACATAATAAGCGCAATATGATCTTAGCATGCATGGTTCAAGATAAATACTAGAGTCTCATGAGCTTACACGAGTAGCTCATAACCACACAAAGGAAAGCAAATAAGAGTATCTCAATCCAATAAACACAAAGCGAAAAAAACCAAACAAACCACGAGCTTGAGATCTCAACACACTCTAAAAAGGAGCCAACACACTTCTCCCCCTTTGTCATAAAGACAACAAAAAGGGAAAAGGCAACACACAAATCCACTAGACAAGAGGAGGAGCGCTCGAAGCATCATAATCATCATCAAACCGCAATCCTGCCATCGGAAAGGAGCGAGCTATGGCCTCACCATCATTGTGCATGGACCCTGGGCCAACCTCCTCACCAGCCGCAGCCCTCTCTGCCTTCTGTTGATGTCTCACAAGCTTCTCCTTGTTGATATCCTTAACCTGACGACGCTGAATAGATTGGCACATCTTGAACAAGCTGCTCATAGTCTTGAACAAAGACTTCTTCTCTCCTCTAGCGAAAACAGCCTCAGAACCTACCGTCTTGCCCTTACCACGAGGGATTCGTGCAGTGGAGGACATACCAAGAGTGTATGTGGTGCGATCTTCAGGCCTAGGATTGTGGCCCTTCTTGGGAGCCACATATTGAGCAGGAGCAGCAGGGGTCCAGTTGGAGTTGCGCTTGGGAACGGAGGTCTTGTACTGAGAGATGTTCTTAGCTGGGCAGAAGGACTCAATCAACACCTGGATGAAAGGAGAATAGATCAACGACTTGTTCTCTTGCACACACTAACGAAGCTCATAGAACATGAACTCTAGAACATCCACTCTATTCTTATGCAGATACACAAAGACATCCAACATGGAACTCCGAATGTTGTGAGAATAATCGGCCTTTTGTGTGAGAGTATACCTCAGGATGTGGCGCATTGTATCATAGAGAGGCACAAGGTATTTGATGGACTCGATGACAAAAGACTTATGTTGCTTGTAGGCGAACACAATCTCATCCTTGGTGCGATGTCCACTCGCGAACCCTGGCAAAATCATCAGTTGCCTCTTCTTCATCAATGAATAGATAGGGATTGTTCTCAGAAAACTTGGCCATATGAGCAGATCACCAAAGCATCCCGGACATCCATGTGAGGGTGCAGGTAGAGTCATTGGAAAAGAACAAGGTTGCAAAGAACTGCATCACAAGATCCTCATTGTATGGATAGATGAAGGTGACAAAAGGAAGGAGTCCCAACCTCCCAAGAGCTGAATATACACCCGGATAGAGATGATCATTGTCGCGGAGACTCTCAACATTGACTTGTTTGTGCGGAGCAAACTTTTCGCCTTGGTCATGAGCAACTCATGGTACACTCTTTGCTGAAATTCATTCTTGAACCGGGGATCCAGTCCTCACCCAGTGGCAGCAGCATAAGGGTGATTCTGTCTTTCAGCCCAAATCTCTAGCTTGGAGCATTTACCAAGAGGAAACCCGCTGAGATCTCGCCTGCCGGGAATGGCTTGCTCAGGACTAGACATATCATCTTCATCTTCATCTTCACCTTCATCACCTACATTAACAAGATCATCTTCAGCCTCTATCTCTACATCATCGGGATTGACATAGTGAGCATCGTCCTGAGAATCATACTCTTCCTCTGAATCCTCCGAGGCCTCAACCATAGGCTCTTGGTGGCTGCACGGCTAACACGGCCCTGCCCTGACCCTTGACCAATGCCCTCAGATGGCTGGCGACAAGCAACTGTGAACTGCTTGGAACTTGCCTTTGGGCGCTTGCGATGGAGCTCGGCCCTCTTGTCCGTGGACTCTGAAACACACCAACACCAACAACACACACAACGCAAGGAACAAACAACTGAGTACAAGTGCTTGAGATAATGGCAAAGGAGTAAAACAAAACTAGCCAGAATGTTCCTGTGTACACTACAAAAATATACACTTCCGTGATGATACGTGTTTGTCACAATAGGTCACATTTACTGTCATGCATGACATCCATGAAAATTTTATGACAGAATCAAGATTGTCAAACCTGTGCTGTCGTAGAAGTGTTCCATGACATTACCAGAATTATCATCACGGAAGTGTCCACTTCCATGACGATAAATCACGCGTCATATAAGTGCTTTCGTCAAGGGTAACCGACACGTGGCATCCACCATAACGGGTCAATTTTAAGCTATCGGGTTCCGGTTTGGACCCGATTACTCATTAACAACCCTGACCAGTGGGGATTTTCCATGTGTAAAATTCGCATTCGATGGAGTATCCAGGTGTCAGCTTACTGTTGGGACAGATGTCATCCAGCAAATGGACGGGACACACCCATGATACTCGACACATGGCAAGGCCCAACAGTGGCCCATTCAGGTCAAAAGGCCGGCCCGTTTGACTTAGTCAAAAGGTAGCGGCCCGGCCCACCAAAGGCGTGTTAACAGCCTGTTCGCATCTAGCCCATCTACAGCCCGCTAACTTACGTCCCGTTATAGCTTATCCGAATTTGGCCCAGTAGTGCCATATGGGCCACCGAATATGATTGCAGCCCATTGTAACTTCCGGCCCATGTATGGCCCATGACGTCTTTTGGCCCATATGAGGCCCTTTCTAAATCTTGGCCCATAAACGACCCGTGGTGAAACCGGCCCATAATGAACAATATATAGCTTTATACCCATTAATGGCCCATTATTCCATTGGGCCGTTTCAGCCCATGTCATCTTTCGGCCTTCTAAGGTCCATTTATTATTGGGCTCATTTCCTACATTTGATTACTTACGGTCCGTTAGTGGCCTATTCCGCTTGTGGGCCAAATTGAGCCCGTGGTTAAAGTCGGCCCGTCTGTTGCCCATTAATCCGTTGGGCCGTTTTCATGGCGTCATCACATATGGCCCATTAACGACCCATTATGCCTGTCGTTCGAATTAAGCCGGTTGTATACATGGGCCTGTTAACAGCCCATAAACAGAGATTCCCATTATAGCCCGTTTTACGGCCCATATTGCAGTCCGTTAGTTGTCCATGAAAGTATGGCCCATGTTTGGCCAATCGATCATATGGCCCGTAGAAGTCCCATTAAATCTATGGCCCGTAGAAGGCCCATGGATCATACAGACCTTAGGAGGCCCACTACAGCAGGCAACATGACTATTTCTAAATAAAAAGGTCAACGTGGAAAAAGAACTGCAACGACTACCAGCAAAAAAATAAACAAGATAATAAGGAAATAAATAAGCAAGCAACTTACACTAGGCTATTACGGCTATTACAAATATTACATCCACTGGGCATCAAAGTTCACCACCAGTGCAAATATAGTGAACAAAGCAGCATATTACATACACTAGGCATCTAAATTGGCCACTAATGAAAATAAACGCGGCAGCAAAACAAGTACAGAACTGAAACCACTTCAGAAGAGCTCAACAAACAATATCCTAGATACCCACCATGCTGGTAAGAAGCTTAGCAAGCTTATTAGTTTTCTCTTGTTTGGCGCTAAAATCGTCCAGCGCTTGCTATTGCACCAGAAAGTATGCATCTGGATTCTGCAGGGACTTCCTCAGTCCTTCGGCTTCTTGCCGCAACACAACTGATCGATGCCTTTCAGCTTGTAGCTAAGACTGAAGACGCCGAAGTGATTCAGGCAGCGAGTTCGAAGAGCTTGTGCCAGTGGTAGTGGCCAGTAACTCGAACACTACATCAACGCAGGGCTTTGGGGTTGTCTCACTATCTACAAGATAATTTTTATCACCTTTCTTGGAGACCAACATGGTTGTCTCACTATCTTGAACCTTATCCGCATTACTTTCTCTACCATTGTATAGTGGGGTGCTCTTCTCCAAATAGGTGGCATTCACACAAAGAAAATTTGAACTAAGCTGATGACATATAAGATGTATAATGTAAGCAATGTGAGGCGCCATATGCATGATATGACCAACATCAGCATGCCAAGTTAGAGAAAACACCTCAGGGGGTAAATAGGAGTGGTTGGCTCCCTCTAAATCCCCTTATGAACAGTTATCTTCCTCTGGAATACAATCTGGAATGGCGGGAGGGGGGGCCCACTTTGCCCACCATGGAGCAGCGTCTGCATGACATTATATTCCCACGCAACGGTCTTCTCTTTTTCTCTACATGTTTAGTACGATTGTGTACAATAACTGACATGCATAATAAAAAAACATAGTAAGATTATGTAAGGCCTAAGGGGTGCACGCAGAAATCAAGACTGATGGTAACAAATGAGTGGATAGATCCAAAACTAATGATAGCAGGTAGATTATAGATTCAGTTTAAAAAGACAGACGATGGATCATCTACTATTTTTTGCCCACCCAACATGAACCACATAAAAGACCCGAGATGAACCAAATAGTAGACAGATACTATTCGTTGCTGCCTCGATATGTGCCCCAGAGGCATTTGAAAACTCAAGTTTGAACATTAGTTTGGACCTGACTCGGAGTCTTAAGAGGTGAACATGACGATAAAGTAGCAGGTAATAACAACCGAAGTATAACATAAGCAGACATGAAAGAGTGCAACCTCTCTTCCGGAACTGTGTAGTCCTCAGGTTCATCTGCTCAGTCAATGATGGTAATGCAGTTGGCATGGCTGCCAGCAATGGGGAAGATGATCTGACGTGACGAAAGAAAGTCTGCAGGGGAATCTCTGCTGCGGTGAACGCTTCTGTCGATGGTGCACCTCAGGTGGGGTGGATGACGGCATGACAGGAGGAGGACATAACACACCGAGTTTTCTTTGACACCTATCTGAAAATGAAGTAAATCTGTAAGGGCTCCTTAGAATTGGAGGATTCTATAAACGCAGGGACAGGAAAAACATAGGAATAGGATAGGAATGCACATGCAAAATAGAGCATTTGCAAACATAGGATTTCTATCAACCTGGGTGTTTGGTTCACATGAATTGGAAGAACACAAGAATGGAGAAACATGGTCAAATTATAGTCAAACCACATGAAAATGAAAAAAATAAGAATCTTATTATGCCAGTAATGCAGTTAGTCCTATTCTTCATGCATATTAATTTGGAAAGGACGTCCAAGTGGATATTAATATTCCTACGTTTTTTCTTTGAAAGAGACACCAAAGGACAAAATCCTCCAGTTTTGCTTTGCTCCATTCCTTCTAACCAAATGCATGAATAGTAGTACCATAGTAAAGTTTCCAATTCCTATGTTGTCCTTCACTTTTTCTTTGAATGAGTGGCGATTCTAGTAGGAGGTCTTCAACAGGCTGAAGCCTGCCCTCAAAATATTCTATGAGCTTAGATTAGGTCCACATGAGTATCATATAATGGCTATCTTGCTAAACCGATTCAAATTGTGGCTCAAAAGAGCATTTAGTTTTCTCCTTGTTAACTCTATGACCACGATTCATTTATTTCTAGATTTGCAACTGCTTTGAACCAAAGGACCCCCGAGGGATCGACATGAATGCATAGTAACAAAGTGATGCAATGAGTGTACAACCTCTTTGGCATAGCCTTGTCGACCTCAGCATCATTGGGTTGGATGTGGAGGATGGTGATGCTGGTGTGACTGTCGGAGGCGGGGAAGAAGATTTGAGGCCTTTGGAGATGACGCCGATGGTACTGCTCTGCTGTGATGGACGGTTTCGTCGTTGGAGCAGCTCTGGTGAGGTGTACGATGGCGAGGCTGAAGCAGGACAAGACAGACAACGTTAATCTGAAGTGGGACTCTAATATCATCTGCAATAGATAATGTAAAATACATCACCAAAAAGTGCTAGATGTAAAATGCGTCAGCCGCGCCACGGCCGCTCCGACAGATGCTGAAAAAATTGTTCAATCTAAACTTAACTAAAGAAATTGAACTTTACAGTCAAAATTGAATTTTACTGTCGAAACCGATTGAACTAGTAGCAGAGCATTGAAATTGAAGTTTAGGGTGTTCGAGCATTAGTAGTAGAGAAGTAGTGATCTGAATCAGCAGCCGCCCGAGCAGGGAACACACTAGCAGAGAGCAAATCATGAAGTAGCACCGCAAGCGAGTGCTAAAGCAGCAACTCCTGTAGCTGTCGCAGGTCATGCAGCAGCAACGCGAGCAAGAGCAAGGGCAGAGCAGACCAACATGAACAAGAGCAAGAGCGGAGCAGCAACATGACTGATAGCAATAGCAGAGCGGAGCAGCAGCACGAATGAAAGCAAGAGTAGTGCAGTAGCATGACCGACAGCAAGAACAGAGCCGCAACGCGAGCAAGAGCCTGAGTAGCAGCAACTAGTGCTGGTGTGGAAGTCGCTACCGAGGAGGCAATGCCATAGGGGAGAGACACCATGGAGGAAGTGGCCGGCGACAACGCCGTTGATGGAACCCGCCATGGCTGCTCGGCATCGAGCCCCGGCAGCCCGGCGATATCGAATAAAAGATAAAATGCAGCGGTGAGTGCAGAACATCCTTGGTGGCGCCGAGTAGGCCTTGGCTTCATCGGAGGAATTGGTGAGGGTGTTGCGGTTTCGGTGGGGCGGGTCAAGAAGGAGTTGTGGGGATGGAGGTGGTGTGATAGACAAGGCAAGAGGACGGGGCGGCTGATCCGTTGGGAAGATGAGATCGTCGACGGATCCTCATCCGGTGCGGTGGATGAGGAACGGTGAGCTGTTGCTGTGGACGACGTTGTTGGGGAAGAGTCTCTGGTTGGGCAGCGGTCGGTAGGACGACGGAGGAGCATGGGGTTTCGTAGGTTTTGGTGGCCTCGGCGTACGAATGGGGGCGAAGGGAAAGGTAGGGGGAGCCATGGCTTAGGGATGCGCTTGTTCGAAATGTGGGGTAAGTTACGAACATACCCCCACCGGTTTTGACCACGCGACATCGAGGCGACATTTCTGGCTGAGGGGTAGAAGGGGGATTTTGTGTCTCTGGGCTGCGGGACCGATTTCGGATGAGGAGGGAGTTTTCGCTCGCATTGAAATTTCGGGATAACAAGGCGCAGCACGGGTTGAAGAGGCAGGAGTTTCACAACAGAAGAGACAAAAGATACTCGAGCTTGAAAATTTCGGGAAACAAGGCGCGGATTCCATGTTTGGCAGAACAAACTTAACGTGTACAAAAAAATACAATTCATACAAGGTACAAGAGAGTAATGTCCCCTTTTACTATATTGCTACAAATGCCATTGAAAAAACTACAAGAAAAATGTAAAAAAATCAGGAGAACAAGATTAGCCTGTACAGTACCAAATCAATTCGCACTTACCTCAACAACAACAACAAAGAAAAAATCAATTCCCACAACAAGAAAGAGTCATGTCCCTTTTTATATGATTACAAATGCCAGGATCTTGAATTTCAATTTTTGAATCCACGCTATGTTGAATTCGAATATATTGTTAGATGATCTTGTGGTTTATAATGAGCATAGTCCTACATTTTGATCTTCCATCTTATATGAACATTTTACTCCACCCTATGAACATATATATTGTCGTCTACCATTTGGACTAAATTTGAGTCAATTTTCCTTATTTGAATATGATTGTTGCCAAGTTATACCATCATTTAAATATTATCTTGATAACAAAAAACATGCACATAGTAGTAATCATATTTCACTATGAACTACATGTACCATACGATCTCTAATTCAAATATTTGTATCCATTTTATGTTGAATTCAAATCACAGTACATTGGTCTAGGTAGCGAGATGTTCGAGATAAAATAAACCTTGTTTTCATATGTATATTTTTTGGCTGAACTGGGACAATTTTTGGTGTAAGCTTCTTGCAAACCGGAGATTCTGTCAACTAGCCTCGTGGTTCTGAGAGGGAACGTGTCACCTTTGTGTGCAAAACGATATACGATGCCTCCCCCTGATTTTCTTTACAGAGGCAACATAGAACTATATGAGTGCCCTATTAAATTTTGGAATTATTCTGGGTTCATATGGCCTTTTTTATATATTAATTGAGTTTCTGGACATTTAATGTGCATAATTCAAATTTGAACTGCAAGCACATGCTCCGGTGCACCAAAGTTGGTTGAAAAATCACATGTGTGTCCTTGGGTGAACTTGTAGGTCCCATGCAAGAAATGGGAATGAAATTCAAACATCTGGGCGTCGTGACTCGACCGAGAATGTTGAGAAACTTGGTTTTAAAATTCTTGTAAATCCAAAACTCGCCTGGAAATCATGAAACTTGGCATGGTGTCATGTCATGGCACTAAAATGATGTGGTAATTTTTTTGATCAAATTGGAACAAGTTTTGGTATAAGCTTCTTGCAAACCGGAGCTTCTCTCAAGAACGCCCGTGGTTCTGAGAGGGAACGTGTCACCTTTGTGTGCGAAACAATATACGCTGCCCCCTTGATTTTCTTTACAGAGGCAACATAGAACTATATGAGTTTCATGTTAAATATTGGAATTATTCCGGGTTTGTTTGGCCTTTTTATACATTAATTGAGTTTCTGGTCATTTAATGTGCATAATTCAAATTTAAACTACAAGCACATGCTCCAGTGCACCAAAGTTAGTTGAAAAATAACATGTGTGTCCTCGGGTGAATTTCTAGGTCCCTTGCAAGAAATGGGAATGAAATTCAAACATCTGGGCGTCGTGGCTCAGCCAAGAACATTGAGAAACTTGGTTTTAAAATTCTTGTAAATCCAAAACACGCCTGAAAATCATGAAATTTGGCATGGTGTCATGTCATGGCACTAACTTGCTCTGGTAAAAAATTTAGCCAAATTGGAACAAGTTTTGGTATAAGCTTCTTGCAAACCGAAGCTTCTCATAAGAAGGCTCGTGGTTCTGAGAGGAAATGTGTGACCTTTGTGTGCGAAATGATATGCGTTGCCCCCCTTGATTTTCTTTATAGAGGCAACATATAACTATATGAGTGTCATGTTAAATTTTGGAATTATTACGGGTTCGTTTGGCCTTTTTTATACATTAATTGAGTTTCTAGTCATTTAATGTGCATAATTCAAATTTGAACTACAAGCACATGCTCCAGTGCACCAAAGTTGGTTGAAAAATCACATGTGTGTCATCAGGTAAATTTCTAGGTCCCATGCAAGAAATGGGAATGAAATTCAAACATCTGGGCGTCGTGGCTCTACCAGAAACATTGAGAAACTTGGTTTTTTAATTCCTGTCAATCCAAAACACGCATGAAAATCATGAAACTTGGTTTGGTGTCATGACATGGCACCAACATGATGTGGTAATTTTGCTGTCCGATTTGCGAAGGAGCACACATTAACAATCAATAAAGTCATTTTGGAACAAGTGCTGTCACATTACAGTCGGAAAGACAAGTATTATTGAAACTATGGGCATTCTACTTACCATTTATGTGCCGCCACGCATCCCCTTTTTTTATTGGCTAGGAGGCACCGTGCAGGGTAGGTATTTGAGTATGAGAGGCATGCGATTAGACCCCTGCGCGTGCTTATCGGGAGGAGAGCCCTTTGACCTCCATCTGTCGCCCACCTCTATCCCAAGGTATCCATTAATGGCGCCCGACACTACAAAAAAATACACTTCCGTGATGATACGTGTTTGTCACAATAGGTCATGTTTTTTGTCATGCATGTACATCCATGACGATTTTATGACGGAATCAAGATAGTCATACTTGTGCTATCGTAGAAGTGTTCCATGAAATTACCAAAATTATCATCACAAAAGGGTCCACTTCCATGACGATAAATAGCGCGTCATGGAAGTGCTTTCGTCAAGGGTGACCGACACGTGGCATCCACCATAACGGGTCGCCGTTAAGCTACCGGGTCCGGTTTTGGATCTGATAACCCGTTAACAGCCCCGACCAATGAGGATTTTCCACGTGTAAAATTGTCATTGGCCGGAGGAAACACGTGTTGGCTCACCGTTGGGACAGATGTCATCCATTCATTGGACAGGAGGCGGCTATGATACGCTGACACATGGCACAGCCCAACAAAGGCCCATATAGGTTAAAAAGGCCGGCCCAGTCAAAGGCCCATAGTACTTACTCAGTTACTAGTGGGCCAGCCCAATAACGGCCTGTTTAATAAGGCCCATTTATGGCCCGAAGCTAGATCTGGCCCGTTAATTGTTCGCCGAATATTTGGGCCCAATTACGGCCCAGTGACTTTTGGCCTGTTAGAGGCCCGATGTAGACATTGGCCCATTTCAGCCCGGTGTGTCTTTCGGCGTGGGAATGGCCCGTGCTGCCCATGGGCCATATATGGTCCGATGCTACATCCGGCCCACTAACAGCCTGTGATAAAGGTGGCAACAATTCAGCCCAACATAACTTTGGGCCTGTTAAAGTCCTGTCGTATAATTCGGCCCGTTTAGGGATGGCACCCGTAGGTTATGGGTACGGGTGGAGCTACCCCATACCCTTACCCGTCCGCCCTGAGTTTACCCATCACCCATACCCATACCCGTCAAGGCTATAATTTTTTCCCATACCCGTCACCCGACAGGGTATATGGGTACCCGCAGGTAAAAATACCCACATTTACAACACATTAATTGAGTAGAAAATAGTTGTAAAAAGCAGCATATAATAATAAATTATTAATAGCAACACATTTTAAACAACAATGTACAACAACATATTGTAACAACAATATATTCTCATAAACAAAAATACTTGCCTATAAAGTGACATATAAAAATGTTAAACAAGATAACATAATCATAAATAACAACACATATGCATACACTTTAAGTTCATGAGATCATGATAAATTATAGGGATAATCTGAATATACATTATAGTTTTTACCTAGCATGATTAGGAGGGGAAATGGATACATTGGGATATTAACGGAAACCCACCTGTCAACATTTTAGATGGGTACATGGGTACGCGGGCATGGGTTATACGATGCCATACCCGTACCCTCTCTACCTGATGGGTATGATATTTTCCCACTTAAGTACCCATGGGTAATTTTCTGTCCCATACCCTTATCCTAATAGGGTTTTAACCCACAGGGTACGCGGGTAATGGGTACCCATTGCCATCCCTAGGCCCGTTGATGCATGTACTAAGATTTCGGCCTCTTAAAGGCCCATAATATATATCAGTGGGCCAACTCAGGCCCGATGTTTCGGCCTGGTAACGGCCTATCATATAATTGGGCCAAAAAAGGCCCGGTCTACCTTTCAGCCTGCTGAAGGCCCGTCGACAACTAGTGAAAATTGAGGCCCAACATGAATTTCGGCTTGCTAAAGGCCCCTAGTTTCTTCTGGGACCTAACAGGCCACTAGAATATTCAGCCTGTTAATGGCCCAATGTTACATGGGCTAAACTAAGCATTGGGTCCACAAAAGGCCCAACTAAAATTTGGGTTGAATATAGGCCGGAGTAAGTTGTGGGCCTGACGCAAAGTGTGAAGGCCCCAATGGCCATTCAGGCCCAAGAAAGATGCAGGCTGACCCAATTGTGGCCCGCTAAAAACCAGGACTGTTAGAGGTGAATGTTTCGGCCCGGTCGACTACATCAGATTTTTGTTCAGATAGTGAATGATGGCAGTAACTAGTAGGAATTAAGAACAAACCTACTCTATACATTAAAGAAATTATGACATAGTAACTTAGAGTAAACCTACACTATACAGTAAAGGATTTATGGTATGTTACATCCACTGGGCATCGAAGTTCGCCATCAGTGATCATAAAGCGCAACGAAGAAGCAGATTACAAAAACTGGGTACCATTGCAGCGTAAAAAAATAATATTGATTCGAGACCACTTCGAAGACAGTTCAAGAAAGGTTAGCCTTGCACGGGAACTACTGCGCAAGCTGCTGAGCAAGGCTATGAGACCGGCCTAGCATGTCAGTCATAGCTTCCAGGTGTAGTTGTTTAGCAATGAGTTTCTCATTGGTGTTCTCCGCAATCTTTAATAGAGATAGGACTTCAAGTCGAAGTTGAGTTGCAGAATGCCTTTCTGCTAGAACTTGGAACTAAAGAAGTCGAACTGATTCAGACAACGAATTCTGTGAGCTTGTCAGACTACTAGTCTCATGTAACTTGAACACTGCATCAAGAAAAGACTTTGGGGTTGTCCCGCTATCTTCAAGATGTTTTCCCTTCTTTGCTGCAATATATGTTGGGTTTGTGTCACAGCCTTCAGCAGACTTGTGCATGCCATCAGGCACATCACCCTGAAACAAGCAGAGAGATGACATGTTTTACACGTGTATAAATAATGATGATAACTGTGCTGTTAATTCCATCCAATTTAAAATTAGAAAATAAAGAGTAAGTTCAAAATATCAATATCATAGTTTGACATTGTTCATAATGCGGGGAGCTTCACCACACTACTGGATTACCATGTCAACATAACAAGCATAGATGAAGGGCAAAGACAATCGTTGTATCTATTTTGGTTAATGTGTATGGCATGTTGTTCATATCATCAGTCACATTAGTAAGATAAAACAGGAGATGACAAGGTGCAAACGTGGGCTGCTTCACCACACACTGGATTATAGATCCACAAAAACAAGCATACATATAGGGAGTATTGAGTAATGTGCATGGTATGAATAAGGAATTTGGTTTTACAAGTAAAACTTGGAACTAATGGTTGTTGCGAACATGCATTTTGATAGAAACAACAAACTAAACAGCAGTAAACGATAGTGAGTATGAGAAAATTAAATAGCAGTTGAGGATAAAGGCTTTAGAAGGACTGACTTACATTAACAGTTAACACCGGCTTTATAATGCCCTTCTCCATGTCAAGGGAAGGATAAGTCAAGAATTTCAGCACATAATCTTCTTCATAAGCATTGCCTGTACTCTACATTTTGTAGAGAGTAAATATACATATGCTAATACTGGAAGGGATAGAGGATAATGAAGATAAGATGCAGATTGATGCTACATAATCAACTACCAATCCCTGGAAGTACAAGCGTTACAAGACAAAATGTACTGACAAGAGCAGTGGGCTACACTTCTGCACTGGTATTGCCTATGTATTCAACTTTTTGGTAAGATTAAATATACATCTGATATTTTTTAGTAAATGGTGGGCGAGGGAGATAAGATGCAGAAGGGAGTGTTTTGAACACTGGTGTACGATAAAAAACGTTCTTATATTGTGGGACGAAGGGAGTAACTGTTAATGTAAGTACAATGATAGACGGTGTTCAGTCCTTACAAGAGGACTGCAGAGCTAAACCTCTTCAAAAGCATTGGGTTGATTCTAAATTTATGTAAGAGTCCATACAGATCTTATAATGTCCACCAAATGGACGATAACGAGGCTAACATGTGTAGTGATGCTACATAATCAAACAGTTATGAAAGTAAGTATGGTCATACAGGGCAAGAGGTACTCACAAAAGCAATGTAGTGTGCAGTATAGTTGCGAGATTCTGTGGTCCCTTGAGAATGAATGTTCTTTTGCTAACAGTTTTCGTACAAGTGAGATGCTAAGGCAAATGCAGAAATGTAGTTCAAATTGTGACATGATATCATAGACAGTATCTTACGCTGCAGACGAGACCAATGTGTAACAAGATTATTCCAGTCACTGTTTGATAAATGTAGCACCAGAGACTTTACAGAAATTTCGTTTAGAGGCTTGCCATCGAAGTGCGCTTGCCTCAGGTAGGGACGATACTTCATCAACGAGTGCTTGAAAAGTGCAACCAACCCTTGCTCGTCTTGACAATCCAGTTTGGTCCTCGCCTATTTAAAGAATGAAATCATGTGTCTTCTGTCAGCAGAAACATATGCAGTAATTACCATGAATAACATTGGTACATTACTTACGCGTAAGTTGCGGAGGAAGACTGGAAATTGTTCTGTGTCTGTGGTATAATCTTTCCATGAAGGAAAGATGCGCACAAAGTTCCTGACAACAATATAAGCTTCGTCTTGTAAACTGGGAAGAACTAGAACAAGGGTCCTATTTGCTGCAATTGGGGCTCTCTCTGGTTCAAAAATGGATTTGGCAACTGGATTTGGTGTACTCTTTGCTGGAATGGGGGTTTTGCATCGTAGAGCTGGTGCTATGTCAACTGGCATCATCATACTGTTTGCTGCAGTTGGGGTCTACTAAGTTGGGGCATCAGAAATGACCAGTGTAGTAGGGCTAGCGTCTGCTAGAGTTGGGGTGTTTTGTGGGTCAGGTGATATTGCAACTACACCTAATGGGCTATTTGATTTATCAGGTGTCACTACCTTTTCCAAATACTTTGCTCGTGCTCCTCCGCGATCAGCAATCGCCCTCTTCCTTTTGAACGTCTGATACACAAGAACAACATTTGAATGGATAAATATGGTATGATGACAGATGGAATATGTACTGAAAATGGATAGGCAGGGCGTATTCACATACACTACGTGTAAACTAAGCTAATGGCAGTGCAACAAAGTAGAAGCAATACAAACCATCAGTTGCAAGATATGTGCAACCAATATAACCTTGGAAAGTTAGAGTAAGCACCTTGATGGGTGAATAAAATATGGCATCTGCCTCTGACTCCTCCACTAGGGAGCTACATTGACTTAGGTCTCCCTCTAGTTCAGAATCACTATTAGGATCATATTCGGAGCATGAATCTGTAGGTGGAGAGCGTTTGGATTGCATTGCATCCAGACTTGATTGCAGTCCCTTAATACCAAGCTTGACAGCCATAACATTGTTTTGCTCTATTCTTTTCATGTGCGCAAGCTCATAATCATTATGATGCTGTTCAGAATCTGAGATTCATGAAAACATAAAAAGTAGTTAGATTATCTATGGAATGCACTGCGGATTCAACTCGAACAGTGTCTCCCTATAAACCCCTGCATATGCAAAGTTCACCCCCCAACCTTGCTGACCAGACCACACACATAAATACAAACCTCTTATGTCCCTATAATAGGCAGACACACATTTCAAAACTGAAGTAGGAACATTAGAATCATATCAAATTCGTATTTGAACTAATAAACTAAGGAATTATCAGTGGCATAATGTTTAGCTTCAAGGGTGGAGTGCTGGTAGTGCGACAAAAAGCAAGTAGGCAGATTGTATTGCATGTAAAAGATCGTAGTCTATGTAAAAGCTGGAAATGACACTTTCTTTCTATACAATGTAGTGCTCGTTGCCCACACATGATGGAAGAGATCACACAGAGAAATACTATTCACTCATGTCTACGGTTCCAGTATTTTGAAACAGGGTGGTCCATCCTAAAAGAATATTGACAACAAATATGACAAGGCAAGCATAGATGTAATGAATCAATCATTTACTTGTGAGCTTACTAGGACAGGTATGCAGCATTGTAGCTGCAGTAAGAGACCGTCCAAAATCTGAATCAAGAAGTTTGTCTAGCACTTATTGTTTGCAACTAATCGACGTGAATAATTGGATATCATATTGAATGAGTAAGAAAGACGAGTAAAATTGTCAACAAACCTGGCCTGCAGTAGTAATCTGGGTCAATGTCACTACGACCAACAATCCAAAATGACTAGTGTCTGTTCCTAGGGCCAGAATTTTGAAACCCTGTGAACTTTATAGGTACTAAAGATTACTAAAATACATCTGAACCACTAAGTGTAGGTAGTAGCACACAACAAACCCTAATCACAGTCCTGCCTAATGAGTAATGAATCAATTAGAAAATGGGTGATGAGGAGTGGCTGCTGAGTGTTGAGGACGCATCTCAGGATAAATCGGGTTGACTTAGTGGGTGCCGCACGCCTGAGCCTTGAACGGACTGGGAAGGTAGGCACGACGGCGCACCTGGGAAGCGGTGACGTTGTTGGGCGAGCGGCTCCTGACCTCCTGTTAGTCCGGTGTCTCCTCCTAGAGTCATGCCATCCAGGGACAGCAAGTCGCCAGCGAGGCAGGCAGCTGGGGGCGAGTAGAGATCAGAAGTGCGCAACAGAACAAAGGGGAATCAGGGCCTGGGCCGACCCAAAATCCTAGGGTGGGCCGCGGCCCACCGTGGGCACCCTGTAGAGATACACACCCGAGCGGTGAACATGCATTTTTGAAACTAAATTAGGAACATTTAGTTGACCAATTAAACGACACTGTTTTAATGAAATTAGATTCGTATTTGAACAACTAAGCTTGTTTAGCTTGATGGGTGGAGCAGTGATATTATGACACGAAGCACGTATGCTGATCGTATAGTGATCAAAAAAGGGGAAAACCCTAAGCTTTTTTTGAGCAAAAAAGGGTTTCCCCTCCGATTTCTATTAAAGAAACCACGAACTAACATGATCAATTAAACCCTAAGCATGATCAATTAAACCCTATTATGACTGTGCCATGGAAAATTTAAAGCTGCAAACTGGGGAAATGCTATTTAGCATCCATTGTTTGCTTCGAACTAAGCACTAAATTCTAAGAGCTGAAAAGAAAGTACAGTAACCAAGTTACGATCTATTTTCTGGTTGACATCAAAAAGTTGTGGAGATATGAAGTGCCACCTCTCTTGTGGTGCCGTGTAGGCATCGGGGGTGCGATGACTGTCAGTGGCGTTGAAGCAGATCTGCTACGATAGACGGGTGCATAGGGGGATAAGTCTTGTTGCGGAGGAAGAGAAGGTCGTGTGAGCGGCCCCGGCCAAGAGGACGACGACGCCGATGAAGCGAGAGGACGCGATGCAACGCTCTTGGCCCGTCGCCGTGGATGGGAAACGCCCATCTCTACTAGTGGACGACGCGGTCTTGGTAGATGCTCTGGCATGGTGGAGGACGGTGGCGATGGATGGGGTGGAGGATGGCGTTGATGGATGGGGTGGAGGACGGTGGCGACGGATGGGGTGGCGGACGGAGGAGGCTGGCGTGGGGATGGTGTTCTAGCGCAGATGGTGTATGATTGGGAAAATGGAGGGAGAGGTACGGGGATCCATGTTTTTGGGATGCGCCTGTCTGAAGTATGGGAAATTTACGAACTTAGCCCTCATTTAAAATTTGGACATCTCGTCGGTTGGGGATAGGACGGTAATCTCGCATCTCGCAAATATTTGCCCAGAGCGAGTTTGGGCGAGGAGAGGGTGTTTTGGCGCCCATGGTTGGCGCCCATGGTGTATGAACGGGGCTGACAGGTAGGGCGGTTGTGTCACGTCTGAGTGAAGTTACAAACCTGTCCCTATTGAAAATATTTGCCTCCACCGATTTCGGCCGAGTCGAGTTTGTTTTGCCGCCCAATGTGTATGAATGGGGAAATGGAGGGAGAAACAGAGGTCTTTTGGACGAGCTTGAATCAAATGTGTTTTGCCGCCCATGTTTGGTGCCCACCGTGTTGGAATGGGCTCAGAGGCAGTCGTGTCACGTCTAATTGAAGTTGCTAACCTACCCCTATTTAGAGCAGTGGAAATCAGGCCGATTGATTGTCCGTGTAAGGGGTAGATAGTAATTTCAAATCTTCCAAACACTTGGCTTCGGGCAGCCGACGTGGGAGTGGACATTTTGCCGCTTCTTTCGAATTTTGGGACAATAAGCATCCACGTTTACCCTGCCAACTAAATTCAAATCCATTTGGTATTCCTATACGAATCTTTATAAATCATTCTATGTGTTTTTATATATGTTCAATAGCGCGACAATGATGTATTCCACTATCATATATGAATATGATTTACAAATTCTGATACTCGAATTCAAAAGCTAGAATCCAGTTTAAGGTGAATTCGAATATTTGGAACACTTTATGTCCAACTCAAATGTCACACGCAACATAATATATACTCCCATTTAGATATGTACACAAGTGATGTATCAACATTCAAATACCGAGTCAATCAACCAATAATGTACAAAACTAACAGACATATAAACACTTATAGAGTATATGGATCAATAATATCAACTAACATACATAAACCAGGCCGCTGTACTTTTTTTAGCGAAGCTAGTACAGCATCTTGGCCGTTTCCGATGCGTGCCACTTATGGTCCATCTATGCTAATATTATTGTTGAATGCACATCCAGCCCGATTGGCATATTTGTAGGTCTAGCACAGCAATCAAAATGTAATTTCTCTGAGTCTTATCAATTAATACAGACTTGTGCTCAAATAAATTAAAAACCAAAAACCAAAAAACAATTATTACATGATCTCTAAAACAAATGGTTTGATCAATTACATGAACAAACAACACAAAGGTTATTCAAGGATGGAAAGAACATTTCACCTATGATTTACCAAGTGGGAATTTAATTTCCTTTTTTTCTTCAGGACCTTAACAATGCAGTCAGTCTCAGCTTACTTCGTTTTGTAATCCACCAAATATTTAATGGTTGTCTTGAGTACTGCTTGTGATTGTGTTGTTTGCTTCCTCAAGATGTCAACTTCATCTCTAAGTGCAGAAGCAGAATCTCTTTCTACCACTAGTTTAGCCTCTAGAGCATCAGCAGTTGGCAATTCATGATGCACGATTGGGCCGGTGTCACTTCTGTGGGATGATACAACGTCCATGGGGACCTCGCTCTTTGATCTTGGGCTAACCTATTTTGCCATTAAAGTTCCAATTGGATTCTGAAAAGTTGAAGTTAGCAAAACATCTAAACTGGGAGTTATTACAGCAAACCAGTTAAACAAACAAGGAAATAAAGGGTTTTAATTGGATGATGAAAAGTAGTTATTAACATCATTGTAACCCGTTGTTGCAGCAGCAACACAGTTAAACAAACAAGTTTTGCAAAAGGTACCTGTTGTGGCATTGGAGTTTCTCTTGGATCCTGAAAAGTTGAGTAGCCAGTAACGTGATTAGAGAAACCAGTTGCATCAGCAAAGCAGTTAAACAAACAAGTTTTGCAAAAGGAACCTGTTGTGGCATTGGAGTTTCTCTTGGATCCTGAAATGTTGAGTAGTCAATAACTTGATTAGAGCAACAAGTTACAGCAGCAAACCTGTTACACAAATCTATTTTTGAAAATGTACCTGCTGTGGAATTGCACTTCCAATTGGATCTTGAAAACTTCAAGTTGGTAAGATGATTATAGCAACAAGTTACAACAGCAAACCAGGTAAACAAGGAAGTTTCTGAAAACATACCTGTTGTGCCAACGGAGTTTCAGTTGGATCCTGCAAACTTGAATGTTAGCAATCAATAAATAAAGTTTTGCAAGAGCCATAAGAAACTAACATCAAACTAGTAAAACTAACCAGGTTTGGCAACATATTTAATTACACATGAACTAGTAAAACTAACAAATTCTTGGCAACATATTAAAGTAACAAGTCGGTACCGTTTACCAGTAACAGAGACATCTATAAATTTCTTTGATGTAAGCAAAATGATTCCAACATAGATATAATTTAAAAAGACAGTGTCCCTCATATAAACCTGACAGTTTTCTATCTATGAACGTGCAAACATTACTAGTGCCACAAGTGATAACAGCAAACCATTTAAACAAACAGGGTATCAGAACGTAAATTACACGTGAATTATGCTGCACCCTAGAAGTACATATGACCAACTATCTACGTGCTTAAGTAGCTATTTAAGTTCAGGCAAACAGGTAATTCTTAATAGTAAGTATCAAACACATAGATAGGCGCAGTCTATAATAGGATTAACAGGCTATGGCATTATGTAATCAGTAGCAAACTAAATTAATCAAACCAACATAATTGAACAATTTTGCAATAAGTGGCTAACTAAAATTTCGAGAAGTAGGTAACTAAACTTACGCTAGCTCTTTGTACAGGCACACTGCAACTTCTTTTTCGCTTACAAGGTTCTACGAAGGAGTCCATGGCATCAATTGCTTGGATACGCAGTCCCAATACTTCTTTCTTTCCACACTGCATTGGTAAGTCGAATGGTTAATCTGGTAAGATGCTGCGTCCTTGATATGTTATATGAGGACGTGTAGTCAGACTAGTTGTAGCCACACACATCACACTTGCTTTTACTGTATATTCCATGTGATTACATTTAGCATATCAAGATCTAAGCAATCTATAATAGGATGAAAGACTGGCATCCTTCACATTATTGGCGAACTCAGTTCATAGAAACAAGCAATTCAACCATTCTGTGGGTAAATCAAAAGCGCCACTGGAATATTTTTCACTACCCCAATCATACACACAAAAAGGGGCGACGCCACCGTAGGGGCTGGTATGGGCGGCCGCCTCGGGTGGCTGGATAGTGTGCACTTAGTTTGAGTCATCTAGGTTGGCCCAGGCTAGTTATGTTCATCCCAACGCACGAGCAGGCAATGTAAAAAAATGAAGAAAAATGTTTCAATTTGGATGGGACAATAACATAAGTGCAAGGCATGCCCTATAGCAGGCTCGCGGCCCAAACGAGCGCCTCCCATATCGATCGACAGTAGGAAAAATCCCAATTCGTTCCCTCCAGCCTCCAGTATGGTTCGCTCCTAACCTAGCCGCCGCTGGACAGACCAACATAGCACTTCCTCGCACCCTCGTTGGAGGGCGGTTGCCGGGCTTCAAGCGAATGGAAGGACAAGAATATGAAGATCTAGCCCTGGGTGTAGCCTGCGTGGGAGGCAGCGGCGGCAGCATGGGCATGGCATCGAGCTTGCGCAAACGGACAGTCGCAGCTTGCTAGAGCAGCATGCGCAACGAGCAGGTACATCACATCCTTGATTATATCTAATTCAACTGTTCAATATCTAGCCAATAGTTAAACCTGACGGTGTTGTGAAACTGCTTGTATGTAGGGAATCTATGAGAAAATGAAACCAATTTCTGCTTATTTTATAACTCCCCAATCTATACTGAATTGACTGAATCTGATGTATCTAATCAAGTTTTCGGTGCAAACATACAAGCTCATGTTGTTCTTGAGACTGAAGTTTCTAATGAACAAACTGCTGATGAAGGATTTGATGCAAACATTTTACATGCTCCTGGTGATGAACATATAGTGTCTAATGAGGGATCTAATGCAAGCATTTTGCAAGCTCCAATTGAAGGATTTAGTGTCTAATGATGATCTGCTATGTTGAGAGAGACATAGAGATTTGCAGGCATTGATGACAAGAAAATTATAGTACATTTTCATGGCTTCAGGAAACATCAAGGCCATCTACCAGAAAGTCCCCGTATCATGACAATGTAGCATAAATACTTTTCTAATCTATTGTTTGAGACTATTGGCATACTTGTGCAGGATAGATATATTGATATGCAGTTTGCGCACTGGTTATAGGTGCAATTACACTTCGATATTTTCAGCCAGAAAACAAATAATTCAAGTAGGTACAGACCATGTTCGTAGTCCTTGTACACCATGTTGCATTTTGTATTTTTTGGTTCTTGCATCATTTAGTGTTTTATAATCTGAACTACTTTGGATCATTAGATGGTTTTCAAAGTGCATGTAGCTTCACATTTCTCAAGTTATGTTGATTTCCAGAGTGCAAGTGCCTTCGTATTTTTAAGTTAAATGTGCGCCCCTGGTAACTTGAATTCGTGGATCCGCCACTGCACACAAATCATACACGCAGGCCAATACGAATTAAATGAAATGCAGGGACTTACGCTAGCTCGTTGTACATGCTCACTGCAGCTCTGCTTGCGCTTGGGATGTTCCATGTACAAGTCCATGTTACCACTTGCTTGGATGTGCAGGCCTTGTGCTCCTTGCATCCCCCTCTGCATTTTTGACACAGCGAATGGTTCATCAAATAAGAAGAATCGACCTTGCTGTTGTACCAGAGGATAGATACTTACAAGGTTACACTGGTGTGCAGGATGTGTACCAGATCCCGTAGCACCGTCATGCTTCACTAAAAAATGGTTCTGCTTGTTTCAGATGATATCTCCAAAAGAAACAAGAGTTAAGGTTAGAGTTGCATAGGTGTGTAAGCTAAGAGAGCAGTGAAAGGATATCCAAACATCGTCGGAATAGTGCACAAGGGAGTGATGTGTGGATACCTAGTTTGGGCCGACGTTTGGGCATGCTCGCCTAGCTAGAGTGTGGGTCACTTCAGAGCCGTTGAAGGTGATGCGCTGGTGTTGGATGGCCGCGCATAGATGTAGATCTAGAGTGGCAGCGGAGTGCTACAATGCGGTGGACGAGACCATTGGTGAAGCCCCAACGGCCTCGGGGTCGGAGGTGCGACGATGTGCTCGGTGAAGTAGCCCAAGTGAGGTGGGAGACGACGTCGGTGAAGCGCATATGATGTGCTGGAAGTCAGTGTCTGTGAGGCACGTCGTGCGGCGGCCGACATTGTCGGTGGACCACCCGGTGCGGTGGATGAGGGCGTAGATGAGGTAGATTCGGTGCAGTGGTGAAGCGCGACCCTCGTCTTCGTCGTCGTCGTCCGGCACAGAGGTGGGGAAAGAGACGAGACGAGGGGTGATTCGAACTTCGCTTGGGTTGGCGGCGAATTAGGGATTTGATCAACCTAGGCGCGGAAGGGGACGGCGGAGAAGGGAGATTTTGCAGGGCTGGAATTGGGGCCACCAGATATTTCAATCCAAAACATGGAAGCACAAACTTATTTTATCGTCGTTCTTTTTTTGGGAGGGGAGGGGGGAGGGAGGGATGGGTGGGTGGCTGGGTGCTAAGCGTCCGTACGACACACGCGACCACCACGACACGACCCTAGTCTGCCTGGTGGGTCGTGTCGTGGTGCGCCTACATTTGAGAATGCAAACGAATCTTCTTTCATATGCAAACGAATCTGTATGTATTACCATGCCCGTGTTTTCCATGCAAATAATTAGTCATTCAAAATGAGATACTATAAATTAATTAATGAGAAGTTATTTGAAAAATAAATCAAAACTGTATCAACGGTATCCACGCTAACGTGGATTAGTGTGTGTGTCACATAATTAGTTATTTGAATTAGAGTGTGTCTCACATAGCAGTGTCCAATTCTAATGTGGATTTTACATTTCACGGTATCCATGCTACTTTTTTTAATACAAATACATATGTATATGATTAACACCATGGTAGTGAGAAAACTTTGGATGGATTCAAACATATGACCTACAAAATAGCACAACAATCGAGTCAATGACAACTTTTCCAAACCTAATATGGCATGAATTCAAAATAATTACCCATATGCATGGTCCTCAGTTCAAATTTTACAATGTACACGGAATTGAAACATCAATATTAGGTCTCATACTATCTACATTCAAATGTTGTTTTTAGCCCCCCCTCGGCACACACGCTACATACTTCCTGTATCGGTCAATCTTCCTCTCCTAACCACCTTAGGAAGCTATCGGTTTCTGACACACGTTCATTCTTTCTCTCCATGTTTATATATCTAACTCTCTCAACTACACAACCCCCTTTGTCCACTCGGTTACCAAATTTATTTACCTCACACACCCGCCATTGCACCCCATGCCGAGCTCTCCCTCTCTCTCTCTTTCCCTCCCACCCTCTCTCGCTAGATACATGCATTGCCTATCTAGCCCCCAACTTCTCGTGCGCATGCATGCATGTTGTCTATCTAGGTCACTACCTCAAGAATTTCACACTCTTTCTTCCGCACGGCAGGCCACACTCGCTCAATCTCGCTCTCTTTATCTGAGTCTTGATTAACCTCGTTTTCTTTCACACACAAATGATATATATCCCTGTTCGGGCGTCGGTCGACACACTCTATACTCTCTCACGCAGATTGTCTATCTAGGTTAGTCCATCCAAGACGCACCCACTCTTTCGACCTCATGGCGAGCTACGCTTGCTCAATCTCTCTCTCCCTCTCTCTCTATGTCTCGATTGACCTTGCTCTTTCTCGGACACAAACGATATATCTCCATGTTTGAGCCCAAATCGACATATTCATATTGTATACTCTCTCATGCTCATTGCCTATCTAGGTTACTCTCTCCAACCTGTCTCACTCTTTCGATCGCACGATGACCCACACTCGCTCAATCTCTCTCCCTTTATATATGTAATCGATTGACCTTGCTTCCTCCAATGCACAAAATATATCTACATGTCTGTGGCTAGATCATCTCTCAAGCTCTATCTTACAACCCTCACCCTTCCCAAAAGCTGAATCCGACAATATCTCTCCAGAGCATATATATCTTTTCAATGAATGGCGGACCACACTCACTTTGTCTCTCTATCTATGTGTCTCTTGATTGAGATCGCTTTCTCACGCCATATCTTCCACACATTGAAGCTACCTCTCCATCCCTTGCAAAGCTGGAGCTATTTACATTGCGAGGGGGACTCCAACCTTGGATTAATTTATGCAGGCATTTATTCCGGTGGGTTCAGATTATATTTTCGTAGCATTCGGCCCACAACTACTCCAAACACCATTGCAACCCCCACACCTCCCCCAATTGATTTCCCTCTGGCTCGGTCATCGCTCTCTCGCACGTCCTTTCTTGCCTTCAACGTCGCACCATGGTACTATTGCAAAAAACTCCGTTGTTCTCTTTAATTATTAGAAATAAGCTACAAAACTACACGCCGAAAGTTCACCTGGAATGGAACAAATTTCGACCCACAAATTAAAGTGCTACAACTACACACCGAGGGGCCCACCTGTCATGAAACAAATTTGGACCCATATACAAATTAAAAAATAAAGGATGAGGATCGAACATGCGACCAGGGCCTTCAAGCCGCACGTCAATAGGGAACATACGTAGAACATCAATGTTTGTTGTACCCCCCTTTGTTCATATAATGTTTTTATATTACCACATCCTATTTAATGGATAACATGCAATATTATTTCTAGTACATTAGTGGGACCGGCTTGTTAGCACGTAGTACTATTCGCCTTCACTTACTGGTTGGTTCCATGTGTGCTCTCTCTCTCCCCCCTTCTTTGTTTAGACGCACGGGAAAACACAAAGAACTCGTGGGCGATGTTGCCATTGACCATATCTGGACGCGTTCACAAGTTATGGCACCAGTTTCACGTACTAGTAGTACTAGTCAATGTGTACGCGCAATGCATGTTAATTTGGAAGTATACTAAGTGCATGCGGATATTAAGTAGGATATTATTTGCGTGTTATTATGTGATTAGCACTATTTTTGGCATGAAATTAACTGCACGCTAAACGTGTTGAGCGCTCGACATTGAAGCAGTCTAGGTCATTGGATGAGAAGGAATATGTGGCTTGATGACGTTTTATATTTAATTTTATACGGCTCTAGCAGAACATTCAATCGATCAAACCATACATATCATTCAGTCTGACTCCGACTTTACATTCATACGACGATCGATCTAAAATAAACGGAAATGATAAACGTTCGGATTTTAAGCATGGTAATCCGAACATTTTTCATGGAAAATTTAGATTACAAGGCAGCGGCGGGGGCGTCTTGCGGTAGGAAGCGGCTCCTCTGCCGTGCTCTGTGTGTCATCGGGCCACTGACCTACGGCGACGGCGGTGTCTTGCGCCGTTGTTGGCGTACTCCTGGACGTTGGCCCTAGCTTCAAGGAAGGCCACAATGTTCTGGACTTCGGCTTGCAGGAGCGAGTCAACTGGCGGGTGGAGGCGACTGGCGTTGGTGCAAGGAAGCGGTCAACGACGGCCATCAATGCCGCTGAGGGGGGCACAAGCACCCATGTGGGGACATGTGCTGGCAATGGCGCGACAGAGACATTTATGTGCACGGGCACCGACAAGGGCGCGCATGTTAGTGCATGCGCAGGCACATGCGCCGGCAGGTGCACGAGCGCGTAAAAGTCGGCGGGGACCTCGTGGAACCCCGTGGCATCAAGCTCGGCGACAATGTGCGGCTCCCAGCCCATCAATGCCATGGGGATGGGCGCTGGCGCAGTCAGGGCGACGGGAGCCGGAACGGGAGCGGGGACAGGCGTGGCATCTTTCCGCAAGGCCGGTTCAAGCTCGTCCCAAAGCGCCTTATGTTCTTGAGACTCCGGCTAGGTGTCTTCCTCAGGAAACTGGAAGACTAAGGGCAGACCATCATGATGTGGCATGGCGTACTGTTAGGTCAGGCTCGTTGGAGGTAGACGACAGGAGAATCAGAGAGGAAGAGTGAAGATTGTAGCGATACTGGGTAGTTCGGGGTTGATTTTAAACTATGGCGCATGCGACATTAAAAGTGGGAGCAGTTGGGACGAAGGTGGGCGACGCAGCCTAGTCAAAGGGCTCACCTCCCGATGAGCCCGAGGAGCGGTCTGCTCGCACGCCTCCTGTCAGCTGGCGCAGCGATCTGCTCACACTCCTCCCATCGACTCACACGCTTGCTCGGACGACACTTGCCGATGAGAAGCAGGACTCGTGGCGGCACGTAAACACCCACGGTTTCAATAGTGAAAGCGTTCGCCTTAATGTGACAGGTCTTTGTTCCAAAATACCTTGGCTCTTCATTTGTGCAACTTCCCATAAGCAACCTGTCTCAAATTGAAGAAAACATTACGTAGAAATATTTGTGCCATATCACGTGACCATGCTCAGTTTCATGAATTTCTGGTCACTTTTGGATTTTGTGAAATTTAAAATGCAGGATTTGAAACAATATCATAACCTGCATCATGCAATAAATTTTCAAGCGATACATCTTTCCTGTTGTATTTCTTAAGAAAGGATTTGGTCAAACATTTTGCTTAGTTAGACTTCAGACAAGTTATATATGCAGAGTAAAAGGATAATCCCTCCGTACTAGTGCATCGCCTGATATATTAAGTCAAGCACTAGCCATGAACAAACATGCTCAATTCTATGCTCATCCTGGTGTAGTACTCCTATTAGTACTAGGCAATGCAGTTGATGGGTGACCTTGGGTAGCGGCGGCCGAGGGAATTGAACCGTGCTCCTCACGGTAGGTAATGTTGTCTAGTTACTAAAGCATCCCTCCATTGTTCATCAGTAGTCACTATGGACCGGGACATGAGGGGAATTTCCTAGGGGTGGAGTTCCGGCTTCCAGATATTTCGACTCGAAACGTGGAGGCTCGACTGGTTGGGGTTGGCTAATGTGCGTACCACGCACACCACCAGAAGGACACGAGCCCGATTTTCTTTAGGACCAACACGACCCTGTTTTTTTAGGATAAACAAAAGCCAAGGTCTGGCTGGTACGTGATGACCCACAAGTATAGGGGATCTATCTTAGTCCTTTCGATAAGTAAGAGTGTTGAACCCAATGAGGAGCAGAAGAAAATGACAAGCGGTTTTCAGTAAGGTATTCTCTACAAGCACTGAAATTATCGGTAACAAATAGTTTTGTGATAAGGTAATTCATAACGGGTAACAAGTAAAAAAAGTAAATAAGGTGCAGCAAGGTGGCCCAATCCTTTTTGTAGCAAAGGACAAGCCTGGACAAACTCTTATATAAAGGAAAGCGCTCCCGAGGACATATGGGAATTATCGTCAAGCTAGTTTTCATCATGCTCATACGATTCACGTTCGTTACTTTGATAATTTGATATGTGGGTGGACCAGTGCTTGGGTACTGCCCTTCCTTGGACAAGCATCCCACTTATGATTAACCCCCCTCGGAAGCATCCGCAACTACGAAAGAAGAACTAAGGTAAACCTAACCATAGCATGAAACATATGGATCCAAATCAGCCCCTTACGAAGCAACGCATAAACTAGGGTTTAAGATTCTGTCACTCTAGCAACCCATCATCTACTTATTACTTACCAATGCCTTCCCTTAGGCCCAAACAATGGTGAATCGTCATGTAGTTGACTTTCACATAACACCACTAGAGGAAAGACAACATACATCTCATCAAAATATCGAACGAATACCAAATTCACATAACTACTTATAGCAAGACTTCTCCCATGTCCTCAGGAACAAACATAACTGCTCAAAAATCATATTCATGTTCATAATCAGAGGGGTATTAATATGCATAAAGGATCCGAACATATAATCTTCCACCGAATAAACCAACTAGCATCAACTACAAGGAGTAATCAACACTACTGCTACCTCCTGAGCACTGCATTGGTTTTCCCTTGAAGAGGAAAGGGTGATGCAGTAAAGTAGCGTAAGTATTTCCCTCAGTTTTTGAGAACCACGGTATCAATCTAGTAGGAGACTACACGCAAGTCCCTCGTACCTACACAAACAAATAAGAACCTTGCAACCAACGCGATAAAGGGATTGTCAATCCCTTCACGGTCACTTACAAGAGTGAGATCTGATAGAAATAATAAGTTAAATATTTTTGGTATTTTTATGATATAGATTGAAAGTAAAGATTGCAAAGTAAAATAGATTGGAAACTTATATGATAAAATATAGACCCCGGGGCCATAGGTTTCACTAGTGGCTTCTCTCAAGATAGCATAAGTATTATGGTGGGTGAACAAATTACTGTCGAGCAATTGATAGAAAAGCGAATACTTGTGAGAATATCTAGGCATGATCATGTATATAGGCATCATGTCCGCGACAAGTAGACCGAAACGATTCTTCATCTACTACTATTACTCCACACATCGACCGCTATCCAGCATGCATCTAGAGTATTAAGTTCATAAGAACAGAGTAACGCATTAGTCAAGATGACATGATGTAGAGGGATAAACTCAAGAAATATGATATAAACCCCATGTCGGTGTCAAAACCGGCGGATCTCGGGTAGGGGGTCCCGAACTGTGCGTCTAGGCCGGATGGTAACATGAGGCAAGGGGCACGAAGTTTTACCCAGGTTCGGGCCCTCTCGATGGAGGTAAAACCCTACGTCCTGCTTGATTAATATTGATGATATGGGTAGTACAAGAGTTGATCTACCATGAGATCAGAGAGGCTAAACCCTGGAAGCTAGCCTATGGTACGATTGTGGATGTGTATGTTGTCCTACGGACTAAAACCCTCCGGTTTATATAGACACCGGAGAGGGTTAGGGTTACATAAAGTCGGTTACAATGGTAGGAGATCTGAACATCCGTATCGCCAAGCATGCCTTCCACGCCAAGGAAAGTCCCTTCCGGACATGGGATGGAGTCTTCAATCTTGTATCTTCATAGTCCAGGAGTCCGGCTTGAAGGTATAGTTCGGCTATCCGAACACCCCCTAATCTAGGACTCCCTCAGTAGCCCCTGAACCAGGCTTCAATGACAACGAGTCCGGCGCGCAGATTGTCTTCGGCATTCAAGGCGGGTTCCTCCTCCAAGTACTTCATAGAAGATCTTGAACACAAAGATAGCGTCCGGCTCTGCAAAATAAGTTTCCACATATTGCCATAGAGAGGATAATAATATTAACACAAATCTAATCTGCTGACGTATTTCGTGGTGCGACACGCCATGGCCAAGCCTTTATCCAAATCGTTTCATTATCCCACCTCAGCGCGTTATGCGAGGCAGTTTTCTTGGCATGTCTTGTCAAAGCAGAGATCGTGTCCCTTTATTCTGGGATCCTCATCAATACGGGTGTGGGTAACCCAACCGCGCCTTTGATTACGGCGCTTGGAGATAAGCAAGTTTTACCAGGTTGGTGGGGACACATAATCGCGTCCACCCATATAAGGGGATAAGGATCCACCTTTTCACCCACGCCTTCTTCCTCCTCTGCCTATCCATTCTTGCGCACTCGAGCTCCAGCGCCCAAGTCCGCACTACCACCTCAACCTTCTCCAGTCATGTCCGGAGCGGGAGGCAAGTGGATGGTCTCCTCCGTCACGGAGGGACACAAAAAAAAAGCTGAGGAAGGCCGGATATCTGGCCAGCGACATCGCGCACCGGCTCCTCGAAAAGGGGCAGCTCATCCCCACTCCTAGGCCCCATGAGAGGGTGGTATTTCTCCCCCATTTCCTCCGCGGACTGGGCTTCCCTCTGCATCCATTTGTCCGAGGGCTCATGTTCTACTACGGCTTGGATTTCCACGATCTGGCCCCGAACTTCGTCCTCAACATCTCGGCGTTTATTGTCGTGTGCGAGGCTTTCCTCCGCATTCGCCCCCATTTCGGCTTATGGCTAAAGACCTCCAACGTCAAGCCGAAGGTGGTGCGCGGCAGCTAGGCGGAGTGCGGCGGCGCCATGGTTGGCAAGATGGCCAACATCCTGTGGCTCGAGGGCTCCTTTTTGGAGACCCTGAAGGGGTGGCAATCAGGGTGGTTTTACATCACCGAGCCGCGCGACGCCGAATGGGTCGCACCCCCTGAGTTCCGATCCGGCCCCCCCACGCGGCTCACCTCCTGGAAGGAGACAGGCCTATCTTGGGGTTAAAAAGGAGAGCTGACCGGACTCCAAACATGCATCCAAACCCTGGTGGACAAGAAGCTTAAGCTTGTCAACGTAGTCCAGGTTATGCTCATTCGCCTGATCCTCCCGTGTCAATGACGGGCCTTCAATCTGTGGGAGTTCGACCCGGCGCAGCATCAAACTCTAAACAGGCTCTTCGACACGACGTACAAAGATGCCTGGAGGATGCTTTTCAAGGGCGCCGAGGCTCCCGCATCCACTGCCGAGGATCGCGGATTCAGTACTCAGCATCACGCTCATGCGGTAAGCTATTTTTGTCCTTTTACAGGGTATCAGTTTTTCATAGTTTGACTCTATGCGGGATCTGAGTTCCCTTATCTTTGATAGGATTGGGTGGTGACGTCCGAACAGATCAACTGTCCGGCTCCTCTGCCCGAAGGCCCAACGGACGCTCGCTTGGCGAAGCTGCTGGTTCCGACGCCCTATGTGGTGCCAGAGAAGAAGGCCACGAAAAGGGCCATGGGGACTCGAAAGAGTGCCCGGCGCCAGGAGGTGTCGGATTCGTCATCCGACGGTCCCGAAGCGCCTTCCTCTCGTTAAGACGAGGAGGAAGAAGAAGAGACCTCTCCCCCTCCAGCGGGAGGAGAGAAGAAAAGGAAGGACGCCCTCTCTGAGGAGGCCGGAGGGTCCAAGAAGGGGAAAACCCTTGCTCTGGACTGCTCCACCGACGCCGACGACAACGAAGAGGAGTGGCAGCCCAGGGCCAAGCCCTTGGCGAAATCGTAAGTATCCGGATACCGGAGTGACTCATAGTATTTGTTTATTGCACAGCTTTCCCTTATGTCGAATGTGTTTATGCAGCCCACCCAAAGACCGGCTCGACGCGTCGTCGAGCGGCTCGCTGGACTCGTCGGAGGTGAACTCGCTTCCAACGGCTTCCTCCCCCCGCCCTACGGGCGACACTGAAGTGTTGTCCCAACAGGTTCCAAGCAAGGAGGAGGTGGTCCTGGAGGTGCCGCAAGGCGACCTCCCGGACTCCCGGAGCAAAGGGGAGGAAACCCCCCAGGGTTCCAAGTCCGGCTTAAGGCCGGACACAGCTCCAGAATTTTCAAAGGTTCCAGAGTCCGGCGGGCGACCTCCTTCCAAGAGGAGCAAGCCTACCGTGCCGGTGACCTCCGTCCAACCGGAGGCACCGGACAATATGTTGGAGGCGCTCCAAGGTGCCTCCATCGATGAGGGGCACCGCACTATTATGAGTGCGGTGATCCAGAAGGTTCAGTCCGCCAAAAGCGGACTGACTGAAGCTTGTACAAGCCTTTTAACAGGCTTTGAGGTAAGTAAAGAATGTGTAAATAATAGTACCGCATAGACAGTAGCCCCTGATGCTCTATTTGGCGTTCGGGAAGAAAAGCCGAATAGAGGATCAAATAGAATTCGCAGGAGTCTAACAAAAATGAGTCAATATGCATGTGCAGGCTACCCTGCTTGCGTCCGCCGCACTGACTGCGGAAGTGGACGCGCTAAAGCAGGACCTCGAAAGGTCCGAGCAAGAGCTCGAGCGTGCCAAGAAGCAGCTCGAGGACAATGAAGGTAAGAAATACGTTGTTAAAAGTATATATATAAAAAAGGTGCAATTGCGAACAATGACAGGATTATCATGGCTATTGTAGGGGCCACGTCTGAGGTGGCGACCCTTAAGCAAGCGCTGGACGAAGCCGAGAAGAATTCGGCCTTGGAGCGCACCGAGCGGGCGAAGTATGAGGCCGAGGTTGGCAAGGTGCGGCAAGAGCTTTAGGCTCTCATGGAAAAACATGAGAGTTTGGAGCGTGACTCGAAGACGCAAGCGTCTGAGCTTGCGGTGGCTATTGAAAATGCCAAATCTGCCAAGGGTCGGAGGAACAAGGGAGAAGAGGAGGAATTTCTCCGCGTCAACCCACAGGGTGGATTCTCTATGCATAATTCCCCAAGCTGGGTAAGTGGTCGCATTTACTTGCTCATCCGTTTAGTGTTCCCATTGTTAAATACTTAGTCTGATGACTTCAACACAGGAACTGTGCCGGGCCGTTAAGGACATAAGCAGCCCGCCTCCACAACCCGAGGACTCAGGATGGTCTCTCGACCTGGCCTCTCAAGAGGATCCAGACATATATGTGGAGCTGATTGATGGAGTGTTCCATCAATTGAGCGAGGACAACGCCTTGGTGGCCATTACGGCGGATTACCCAGGGCTAATCCGAACACCCCAGGTACTTGAGACCGAAGTCCCTGTACCCCGGACAGTGGTCCGTCCACGCGTGTTTAATTTCCTGATTGCAACCGAACTTTGCAGGGGAGGTTTTTGAGGAAGAAGGCCGAACCTGCAGCGACAAACCAACCAGGGGCTGCAGGGCCCCATGGGCAGAAAGGAGGTGCAGTCCAGACCGAGGCATCAGCGCGAAGGTATGGCGTGCCCCTTTATCCCAGTTGTTATACCTTCGAGGCACATTTGACACTCGTGCCCTTTTCAGGACAAAGAGACCTCACCGGACTATATCCGGAGAGGCTACTAATCGCGCCTCCACCAGCCAGGCTCCAAAGCATGGTCTGGGGGCGAAAGCGAATGCAAGGCATGTGCCAGACGTTCCTCCGACGGAGGATGCAGACGGGTTATCTGTCACCAACTCAGAGGTGGAAAGTGCTATGAACCACAGGCGTCGCCGGACAATTCTTCGCGACTCTTGCTTCTCCCAAGAGGCATTAGATGCCTTCAATTCGGGAGATGCGCACCTCTGTGCCGCTGAAAATGGTCTAGCCAGAGCCACGGAGCAATATGCAAAAGACATACGGGTAAGAAAGTTTTGGTAAATATATATGTAGCAGTAGCCCCCGAGACTGAAAATAGTTAGAATAACTGGTTTAAGGATCATTTGAAATGCAGGTTCTTACAGAAAAGAATTCCTTACTGACTCTGGAGTTGGAAGAGTGCAAAGCCCAACTGGAGGCCGCACTAGCCGTGGCAGGGGAGCCTAAGGAGACCCCCTCTGGTAATATACATTTCGAAAGATAAGTATGTGGCGAAGCACGGCTTTTGTGCGAATCTAACAAATAAAATTGCAGATGGCGCCGGATTGAATCCGGAAAGGAAACACCTCAAATGCCAACTAAAGGCTGGCGAGAGGGTGCTGTTAAAGGTGATGGGGGAGAAGAACGTTCTCCAAGATGCCAACACCCGGCTGGGCGTCGAGCTAAAAGATGTTCGTGCCCAGCTGTCAGACTCCGTGAAGGAGAATCAGCGGCTTCAGCGCGACATATTTAGTAAGTGCTTGAACGAACCTTTTAAAAGAAAGTTCGACGGTGCCGTTGATTAACAGAGCAATATCTGTAGGTATGTTAACAGGTCGTCCTGCAGAGGAGATGCCCGGTTCTACGGGTGACCTTCTTCCCGGGCTCTTGCAATTGCTCGATCGAGTTCGGCAGGCGATGCGAGGCGTCGCCCAGGTCCTGTGGCTATCCGTCTCCACACCCGAAGGTCTTGGAGAGCTTGCAGAGAAGCTGAGGGGAGCACGGCGGCGCTTCCAGTTGTGGAAGATATTAGCCTGCCGTCAAGGCGCTAGGGAGGCCTGGGCCATGGTGAACAAGCGGTATTCACAGGCCGACCCTACCCATATGGCCGAGGTTGGTCCTGTAGGGCCCGATCGAAAGGAGATCCCTGTGAGCTTAGTATACGGCCAAGTAGAGTTGGCCGCAAAGTATTCCCAGCAGGACTGCAAATTAGACAGCCTGTTAGATGGTATTGAAGAGGAGTACAATCAGTCAAAATGACTATGTAATTTAATTGACATTTATAATGCCTTCTAATCGGATTGTAGATCATTTGTCATGGCCGACCTTTTCGCTTTAGCCTCGGGACCTGACGGTCCGGAGTGTGTCCGAATTCCCATGCGGTTATATAGGAACCGGGGAACGCGTGGAGACCAGGCGTAGGGGTCATTATGGCGTGAACAGACAAGTGCCCGACTAGTTATGTTATATTACATGGTTAGTAAGAAACATCTTCCAAGGAGAATAGTTCCGTTAGGGGTTCCTTTCCCTGGGAGGCATGCCCTAAAGTGCATGTCCATGCTGCAAAGAGAAATGCAGGAAAAACATCTGGGGGCACGTGGGAAAAATAAAAAATATCGTCTTTAGTTCACCGACCGAATATTCCCTTAAGAACGCTAGCTTTCGGCTTCACCCAGTCTGAGGTACACGTCCGGCTGACCCGGCAATAACAATCGCAGAGGTGCTCCCTTTACCGCCTAGCCGAACAATCGGGAACGTAGGGGTAAGCACAGGAGCCAGGCAACCCAGCTTGGCCAAAACTTAAGTCATATCGATGCATATAGTGGTGAATAAAAGGTACACGCGGAAGTTTGACACATGTGTTGGGCGTGAAGCCTGTAGAAATAAGCTTCTGTTGAAATAAGCCCCCAGGTTTGCTGAGCGCGGATAGCGCGTCACTTTGTGAGCCTCTAAAGGCTATAAGAGGGAAAGAGAGAGAGAGAGAGAAGGAGAGAAATGTAAGACAGAAGGTATATATAAAAATGGACAGAGTAAGGAGACGAACACAGGATCCGGCGCTAGGCATAGAATCTTCGGAGGCGGGCTGCGTTCCATGGGTTCGGCTCGAGTCGGTTATCCGATGCACTTCGTAGGCGGTACGCACCACCAGTCAGGACTTGGTCGATGATGAAGGGACCTTCCCACTTGGGCTTGAGTTTGTCCTTTTTCTTGTCCGGCAGGCATAGAACTAATTCGCCAATGTTGTAATTTTTGGCCTGTACTTCTCTGCTTTGGTATCTTCGAGCCTACTGTTGATAAAATGCGGAACAGGCTTTTGCCACGTCACGCTCCTCCTCTACTGTGTCCAAACTGTCCTGCTGATCGAGCTCGGCTTCTCTTTCTTCGTACATGCGCACTCGAGGTGAGTCATGAATTATGTCGCAAGGCAAAACTGCCTCAGCGTCGTACACCATGAAGAATGGTGTATATCCGGAGGTGCGATTCGATGTGGTCCGTAGCCCCCAGAGTACGGAGTCGAGCTCCTCTACCCAGTGTGTGTTAGATTCCTTGAGGGATCGTACTAATATGGTTTAATGCCGCTCATGATAAGACAGTTTGCACGTTCGACCTGGCCGTTAGTCTGTGGGTGATAGACAGAAGCGTAATCGAGCTTGATGCCCAAGTTTTTGCACCAGAGTTTTACCTTGTCGGCCATAAAGTTCGTGCCATTATCAGTGATGATGCTGCGGGGGACGCCGTAACGGTGTACAACCCCGGATATGAAGTCTATCACAGGCCCGGATTCAGCCATCTTAACAGGCTTGGCTTCTATCCATTTGGTGAACTTATCCACCATGACGAGTAGGTATTTGTGCTTGTGGGTTCCGCCTTTAAGGGGTCCAACCATATCAAGCCCCCAGACCGCAAAGGGCCAAGTGATGGGGATAGTTTGGAGGGCGGTGGGTGGTATATGGCTTTGGTTTGCAAAGAGCTAGCAACCGGTGCACCCCTGGACTAAGTCCTGAGCGTCTGCCCGGGTCGTCGGCCAATAAAAACCTGTACGGAAGGCCTTGCTTACCAGAGATCGGGCTGCAGCGTGATGACCGCCGAGTCCGGCATGGATTTTAGCCAGGAGATTCCGCCCTCCTCTTCGGAGATGCACCTTTGAAGGACTCCGGTAGTGCTTTTCTTATAAAGCTCCCCCTCGTGGACTCTGTAGGCTTTGGATCGCCGCACTATGCAGCGTGCCTCATTCTGGTCCTCGGGGAGTACCTGCCTAGTAAGGTTGGCGAGGAATGGTTCCGTCCATGGGGCAATGACGGCCATTATTACGTGGGCTGAAGGTGTTACTTCAATGGCAGAGCCACCGATTGTGTCAGAATGTTCGGAGTCGGGCGGTGCGGTTGGGTCCGGGCTGTTATTGTTCGGCTCCCCTTCCCATGCCACGAATGGCTTAAAAAGCCTTTCCAAGAAGATGTTGGGGGGGACTACATCGCGTTTTGCACCGATGCGTGCCAGGACATCTGTCGCCTGATTATTTTCCCGGGCTATATGGTGAAATTAAAGCCCCTCGAACCGAGCTGACATTTTTAGGACGGCGTTGCGGTAAGCTGCCATTTTCGGATCCTTGGCATCGAAGTCTCCGTTTATTTGGGATATTGCGAGGTTCGAGTCCCCGCGCACGTCTAGGCGTTGGATGCCCATGGATACTGCCATCCGGAGACCATGTAGAAGGGCCTCATATTCGGCTGCGTTGTTGGAGTCCGTGTACAGAATCTGTAGTACGTATTGAACTGTATCTCCTATGGGGGACGTCAGAACGACACCAGCCCCCAGTCCGGCCAACATTTTGGAGCCGTCGAAATGCATGATCCAATTTGAATATGTGCCGTATTCTTTAGGGAGTTCGGCCTCCGTCCATTCTGCGACGAAATCGGCCAAAACTTGTGACTTGATGGCTCGTCGTGGCTTATAAGTTATGTCGAACGGGAGGAGCTCGATGGCCCATTTCGCAATCCGGCCCGTTGCGTCACAGTTGTTGATAATGTCGTTAAGTGGTACTTCCGAGGCTACTGTTATCGAACACTCTTGAAAGTAGTGTCATAGCTTCCGGGATGCCATGAATACTGCGTACGCAATCTTTTGATAATGCGGGTACCGTGATTTGCAAGGAGTGAGGACAGTGGACACATAATAGACAGGCTTTTGAAGGGGGAATTTGTGTCCGTCTGCTTCTCGTTCGACGACGAGCACTACGCTTACAACCTGATGTGTTGTTGTGATGTACAATAGCATTGGTTCGGCGGTGTTTGGTGCGGCCAGGACTGGGTTTGTTGCCAGTATGGCTTTTATTTCATCGAGTCCGGCCATGGCTGCGTCCGTCCATTTGAAGTGTTCAGTGCGCCGAAGGAGGCGGTAAAGGGGAAGGGCCTTTTCTCCCAGGCGGGAGATAAAGCGGCTTAGAGCCGCCACACATCCGGTTAACTATTGTATTTGTTTGAGGTCCTTTGGGATATCCAATTGCGACAGAGCTTGGATCTTGGCTGGATTTGCTCCAATTCCTCTATTGGATACAATGAAGCCCAAGAGCTTTCCGGCTAGAACGCCGAAAACGCATTTTTCCGGGTTGAGCTTGATGTCGTATGTTTGGAGATTATCAAATGTGAGCCTCAAGTCATCTACTAGAGATTCAACATGTCTTGTTTTGACGACCACATAATCTACGTATGCCTCCACTGTTTTACCAATCTGGCTTGCCAGGCATGTCTGAATCATGCACTGATATGTTTCCCGGTGTTTTTGGGCCCGAAGGGCATCGTGTTGAAGCAGAATGGCCCGTATGGTGTGATAAATGTCGTTGCAGCTTGGTCTGATTCTGCCATCTTGATTTGATGGTAGCCAGAATATGCGTCGAGGAAACACAACAAATCGTGTCCTGCGGTGGCATCGATAATTTGATCGATGCGGGCGAGAGGGAAGGGATCCTTTGGGCAAGCCTCGTTGAGGTCTTTAAAATCGACACACAGGCGCCAAGATTTGTCCTTCTTTGGTACCATCACCAGGTTTGCTAGCCAGTCCGGATGTTTTATATCTCTGAAGAATCCGGCCTCCAATAGCTTTGCTAGCTCCTCTCCCATAGCCTGTCTCTTAGGTTCGGAAAAACGCCGAAGAGCCTGTTTGACAGGTTTGAATCCTGTTTGGATATTTAAGCTGTGCTCGGCCAGCCTGCGTGGGATCCTGGCATGTCTGAAGGATGCCAGGCTAAAATGTCCCAGTTCTCCCATAGGAACTCTCGCAATGCGGCATCGACATCAGGGTTTAACTGTGCCCCGATGGAAGCTGTTTTGTTGGAGTCCGTTGGATGGACTTGGAATTTGACTATTTCGTCCGCTGGTTTAAAGGAGGTGGACTTGGATCTTTTGTCGAGTACCACGTCGTCCCTATTCACGGTAGAGCGCAGCGCAGTCAGTTCCTCGGCCGCTAGGGCTTCGGATAGTGCCTCGAGGGCCAGTGCGGCTGTCTTGTTTTCGGCGCGGAGTGCTACATCCAGATCACTAGCGAGAGTGATGATCCCGTTAGGCTCGGGCATCTTGAGCTTCATGTACCCGTAATGGGGTATTGCTTGGAAGATTGTGAATGCTTCCCGCCCTAGCAAAGCGTGATAACCGCTGCTGAACGGGGCCACGTGGAACGTGACTTCTTCGGACCTGTAATTGTCCGGCGTGCCAAACACCACATCTAGTGTGATTTTTCCTGTACAGCGCGCTTCCCGACTGGGGATTATTCCTCTAAAGGTTGTGCTGCTTTGCGTGATGCGGTTCCAGTATATATCCATTTTTTTGGAGAGTTTCCTCATAGATGAGGTTCAATCAGCTGCCGCCGTCCATGAGTACCTTGGTGAGACGAAAGCCATCCACTATTGGACTGAGGACCATTGCGGCTGGTGCTCGGGCTGTTCGGAATTTAGGTTCATCACTGGCATTGAAGGTAATGGCCGTGTCACTCCATGGGTTTATTGTTGCTACTTGGTAGACTTCGGCAAGGCTGCGGAGTTCCTTTTTCGCATATTATTTGATGCGAAGGTCTCGAAGACTGTTAATACCGTATTGGTGCTTTCATATGTTCGGCCGTAGTGGCCGGTTTCATTGAGTGCTCTCGAGAGGAACACTCAATGAAAGCACCAATGTCGGTGTCAAAACCGGCGGATCTCAGGTAGGGGGTCCCAAACTGTGTGTCTAGGCCGGATGGTAACAGGAGGCAGGGGACACGAAGTTTTACCCAGGTTCGGGCCCTCTCGATGGAGGTAAAACCCTACGTCCTGCTTGATTAATATTGATGATATGGGTAGTACAAGAGTTGATCTACTACGAGACCAGAGAGGCTAAACCAAGCTTGCCTTCCACGCCAAGGAAAGTCCCTTCCGGACACGGGACGGAGTCTTCAATCTTGTATCTTCATAGTCCAGGAGTCCGGCTTGAAGGTATAGTTCGGCTATCCGAACACCCCCTAATCCAGGACTCCCTCACCCCATCTTTTTATCCTCGATGGCAAGAATATAATATTTGCCTTACTGCCCCTGCTGTCACTGGGAAAGGACACCGCAAGATTGAACCCAAAGCTAAGCACTTCTCCCATTGCAAGAAAGATCAATCTAGTAGGCCAAACCAAACTGATAATTCAAAGAGACTTGCAAAGAAAACAAATCATACATAAAAGATTTTAGAGAAGAATCAAATATTGTTCATAGATAAACTTGATCGTAAACCCACAATTCATTGGATCTCGACAAACACACCGCAAAAAGAATTACATCGAATAGATCTCCAAGAAGATCAAGGAGAACTTTGTATTGAGATCCAAAGAGAGAGAAGAAGCCATCTAGCTAATAACTATGGACCCAAAGGTCTATGGTAAACTACTCACACATCATTGGAGAGGCTATGGTGTTGATGTAGAATCCCTCCGTGATCGATTCCCCCTACGGCAGAGCTCCGGAAAAGTCCCCAAGATGGGATCTCTTGGGTAGAGAAGGTTGCGCCAGTGGAAATAGGGTTTCGTGGTGCTCCTGGATGTTTTTAGGGTATATGGATATATATAGGAGGAAGAAGTAGGTCGGTGGAGCTGCGAGGGGCCCACAAGGGTGGGGGGCGCGCCCACGGGGGCAGGCGCGCCACCCTACCTCGTGGCCTCCTCGCTCCTTTCTTGACGTCTACTCCAAGTCCCCTGGATCACGTTTGTTCCAGAAATAACTCTCCCGAAGGTTTCATTCCGTTTGGATTCCGTTTGATATTCCTTTTCTGCAAAACACTGAAACAGGCAAAAAACAGCAATTTGCACTGGGCCTTGGGTTAGTAGGTTAGTCCCAAAAATAATATAAAAGTATACAGTAAAGCCCATTAAATATCCAAAATAGATAATATAATAGAATGGAACAATAAAAAATTATAGATACATTGGAGATGTATCAAGCATCCCCAGGCTTAATTCCCGCTCGTCCTCGAGTAGGTAAATGATAAAAATAGAATTTTTGATGTGGAATGCTACCTAGCATAATTATCAATGTAATTTTCTTTATTGTGGCATGATATTCAAATCCGAGAGATTCAAGAAAAACGTTTAATATTGACATAAAAATAATAATACTTGAAGCATACTAACTAAGCAATCATGTCTTCTCAAAATAACATGGACAAAGAAAGTTCATCCCCACAAAATCATATAGTTTGGTCATGCTCCATTTTTGTCACGCAAGAATGCTCTCATCATGCACAACCCCGATGACAAGCCAAACAATTGTTTCATACTTTAGTAATCTCAAACTTTTTTCATTTTTCACGCAATACATGAGCGTGAGCCATGGATATTGCACTATGGTGGAAGAGAATATAATGATGGGGGTTATGTGGAGAAGACAAAAAAGGAGAAAGTCTCACATCGACGCGGCTAATCAATGGGCTAGGGAGATGCCCATCAATTGATGTCAATGCAAGGAGTAGGGATTGCCATGCAACATATGCACTAGAGCTATAAATGTATGAAAGCTCAACAAAATAAACTAAGTGGGTGTGCATCCAACTTGCTTGCTCACGATGACCTAGGGCATTTGAGGAAGCCCATTGTTGGAATATACAAGCCAAGTTCTATAATGAAAAATTCCCACTAGTATATGAAAGTGACAAAACAAGAGACTCTCTATCATGAAGATCATGGTGCTACTTTGAAGCACAAGTGTGGAAAAAAGGATAGTAGCATTGTCCCTTTTTATTTCTTTTTTGGGCCTTTTTTCATTTGGCCTTTCCACTCTTTTTATTTGGGACAATGCTCTATTAATGATGATCATCACACTTCTATTTATTTACAACTCAATGATTACAACTCCATACTAGAACAAAATATGACTCTATATGAATGCCTCCGGCAATGTACCAGGAAGGGCAATGAATCAAGAGTGACATGTATGATAAATTATGCATGGTGGCTTTGACACAAATACGATGTCAACTACATGATCATGCAAGGCAATATGACAATGATGAAGCGTGTCATAAATGAAATGGTGGAAAGTTGCATGGAAATATATCTCGGAATGGCTACGGAAATGCCATAATAGGTAGGTATGGTGGCTGTTTTCAGGAAGATATAAGGAGGTTTATGTGTGACAGAGCGTATCATATCACGGGGTTTGGATGCACCGGCGAAGTCTGCACCAACTCTGAAGGTGAGAAAGGGCAATGCATGGTACCGAAGAGGCTAGCAATGATGGAAAGGTGAGGGTGCGTATAATCCATGGACTCAACATTAGTAATAAAGAACTCACATAATTATTGCAAAAATCTACAAGTCATCAAAAACCAAGGATTACGTGCATGCTCCTAGGGGGATAGATTGGTAGGAAAATACCATCGCTCGTCCCCGACCGCCACTCATAAGGAAGACAATCAAAGAACACCTCATGTTTCAAATTTGTTACACAATGGTTACCATACGTGCATGCTACGGGACTTGCAATCTTCAACACAAATATTTCTCAAATTCACAACTACTCAACTAGAACAACTCTAATAGCACCATCTTTATATCTCAAAACAATTATCAAGTATCAAACTTCTCATAGTATTCAATGCACCTTTTTATGAAAGTTTTTATTATACCAATCTTGGATGCCTATCATATTAGGACCAATTTTATAGCCAAAGCAAATTACCATGCTGTACTAAAGAACTCTCAAAATGATATAAGTGAAGCATGAGAGATCAATAATTTCTATAAAATAAAACCACCACCGTGCTCTAAAAGATATAAGTGAAGTACATAGCAAAATTATCTAGCTCAAAAGATATAAGTGAAGCATATAGAGTATTCTAATAAATTCTGATTCATGTGTGTCTCTCCCAAAAGGTGTGTACATGAAGGATGATTGTGGTAAACTAAAAGGCAAAGACTCAAATCATACAAGCCGCTCCAAGCAAAACACATATCATGTGGTGAATAAAAATATAGCCTCAAGTAAAGTTACCGATTAATGAAGACGAAAGAGGGGATGCCTTCCGGGGCATCGCCAAGCTTAGGCTTTTGGTTGTACTTGGATTTTACCTTGGGGTGCCCTGGGCATCCCCAAGCTTAGGCTCTTTCCACTCCTTATTCCATAATCCATCAAATCTTTACCCAAAACTTTAAAACTTCACAACAGAAAACTCAACAGAAAATCTCATGAGCTCCGTTAGTATAAGAAAACAAAACACCACTTAAGGTACTGTAATGAACTCATTATTTATTTATGTTGGTGTTAAACCTACTGTATTCCAACTTATCTATGGTTCACACCCTCCGATACTAGCCATAGATTCATCAAAATAAGCAAACAACACATGAAAAAACAGAATCTGTCAAAAACAGAACAGTCTGTAGTAATCTGTAAGTTTCGAATACTTCTGTAACCCCAAAATTTTTGAAATAAATTGGTGGACGTGATAAATCTGTCTATTAATCATATGAAAAAATAATCAACCTAATCGCACTCTCCAGTAAAAAAATGGCAGCAAATCTCGTGAGCGCTAAAGTTTCTGTTTTTTACAGCAAGATCGCAAAAACTTCCCCCAAGTCTTCCCAAAGGTTCTACTTGGCACAAACACTAATTAAAAGCATAAAACCACATATAAACAGAAGATAGATGAATTATTTATTACTAAACATAACCAACAAGCATGAAACAAAAATAAAATTGGGTTGCCTCCCAACAAGCGCTATCGTTTAACGCCCCTAGCTAGGCATAATAACAAGAATGGATCTAGGTATTATCATCTTTAGTATGCAGTCCATAAGTGGCTCTCATAATAGATTTATAAGGTAATTTAATTTCCTTTCTAGGAAAGTGTTCCAAGCCTTTCCTTAATGGAAATTGGAATATAATATTCCCTTCTTTCATATCAATAATTGCACCAATAGTTCTAAGGTCTACCAAGAATAATGGGACATGTAGGATTGCAATCAATATCAAGAACAATGGAATCTATGAGCACATAATTCCTATTTTCAACAATAAGAACATCATTAATCCTTCCCATGGGTTTCTTAATAGTGGAATCCGCGAGGTGCAAATTTAAAGAACAATCATCAAATTCACGGAAGCCTAACACATCACACAAAGTTCTTGGAATCGTGAAAACGCTAGCACCCAAATCACATAAAGCATAGCATTCATGATGTTTAATTTTAATTTTAATAGTAGTTTCCCACCCATCATGAAGTTTTCTACGGACAGAAACTTCTAATTCAAGCTTTTCTTCATAAGATTGCATTAAAGCATCAACGATATGTTTGGTAAAAGCTTTATTTTGACTATAAGCATGCGGAGAATTTAGCACGGATTGCAACAAGGAAATACAATCTATCAAAGAGAAATTATCATAATTAAATTCCTTGAAATACAAAATAGTGGGTTCATTGCTATGTAAAGTTTTGACCTCTCCAATCCCATTTTTGCATCAAGATCTAAAAACTCCGAATCATTGGGACACCTTTAACTAAAGTTGACTCATCTCCAGTCCCATCATTATCAAGATTCATATTGCAAAACAAAGATTTAATAGGAGACACATCAATCACTTTTAGATCTTCATCCTTATTATCATCAAAACTAGAAGAACACGCTTTTACAAGGCAATCTTTTTTAGCACGCATCCTAGTGGTTCTTTCTTTGCACTCATCAATGGAAATTCTCATGGCTTTGAGAGACTCATTGATATCATGCTTAGGTGGAATAGATCTAAGTTTCAAAGAATCAACATCAAGAGAAATTCTATCCACGTTCCTAGCCAACTCATCAATCTTAGACAATTTTTCTTCAATCAAAGCATTGAAACTCTTTTGCAAACTAATAAATTATTTAATACTAGATTCAAAACCAGAGGGCATCTTATTATAATTTCCATAAGAATTGTTGTAGGAATTACCATAAGTATTAGAGGAATTACTAGGAAACGGCCTAGGATTAAAGTTTCCTCTATACCCGTTGTTACCAAAATTGTTCCTACCAACAAAATTCACATCCATAGATTCATTATTATTCTCAATCAAAGTAGACAAAGGCGTATCATTGGGATCAGAAGAAACACTCTTGTAAGCAAACAATTTCATAAGTTCATCCATCTTTCCACTCAAAACATTAATTTCTTCTATAGCATGAACCTTTTTACTAGTAGTTCTTTCAGTGTGCCATTGAGAATAATTAACCATAATATTATCTAGGAGTTTGGTAGCTTCTCCTAAAGTGATTTCCATAAAAGTGCCTCCCGCGGCCGAATCTAAAAGATTTCTAGAAGCAAAATTCAATCCAGCATAAAAAAATTGTATGATCATCTATAAATTCAAACCATGTGTAGGGCAATTACATATCATTAATTTCATCCTCTCCCATGCTTGTGCAACATGCTCATGATCAAGTTGCTTAAATTTCATAATATCATTTCTAAGGGAGATGATCTTAGCGGGAGGAAAATACTTAGAGATAAAAGCATCTTTGCACTTGTTCCAAGAATCAATACTATTTTTAAGCAAAGACGAAAACCAAGTTTTAGCACTATCTCTAAGCGAAAACAGAAACAGCTTCAATTTAACAATATCATTATCCACATCTTTCTTCTTTTGCATATCACACAAATCAACAAAGTTGTTTAGATGGGTAGCGGCATCTTCACTAGGAAGGCCAGAAAACGGATCTTTCATGACAAGATTCAACAAAGCAGTATTAATCTCACAAGATTCAACATCGGTAAGAGGAGGAATCAGAGTGCTAATGAAATTGTTATTGCTGGTATCGGAAAAATCACACAATTTAGTATTATCTTGAGCCATCGTGACAAACTAGCCAACACACAAGCACACAAGAAGCGAACGGAAAAAGAGGGCGAATAAAACGGCAAGGGTGAAGTGAGGAGAGGAAAACGAGAGGCAAATGGCAAATAATGTAATGCGAGGGATAAGGGTTTGTGATGGGTACTTGGTATGTCTTGACTTGTGCGTAGATCTCCCCGGCAACGGCGCCAGAAATCCTTCTTGCTACCTCTTGAGAACTGTGTTGGTTTTCCCTTGAAGAGGAAAGGGTGAGGCAACAAAGTAGCGTAAGTATTTCCCTCGGTTTTTGAGAACCAAGGTATCAATCTAGTAGGAGACTACACGCAAGTCCCTCGTACCTACAGAAACAAATAAGAACCTTGCAACCAACGCGATAAAGGGGTTGTCAATCCCTTCACGGTCACTTACGAGAGTAATATCTGATAGAGATAATAAGATAAATATTTTTGGTATTTTTATGATATAGATTGAAATTAAAGATTGCAAAGTAAAATAGATTGGAAACTTATATGATAAAATATAGACCCGGGGGCCATATGTTTCACTAGTGGCTTCTCTCAAGATAGCATAAGTATTACGGTGGGTGAACAAATTACTATCGAGCAATTGATAGAAAAGCGAATACTTATGAGAATATCTTGGCATGATCATGTATATAGGCATCACGTCCGCGACAAGTAGACCGAGACGATTCTGCATCTACTACTATTACACCACACATCGACCGCTATCTAGCATGCATCTAGAGTATTAAGTTCATAAGAACAGAGTAACGCCGAACCTCCTCGCCGCCGCCTCACCTCGCCTCCGCCGCCCCGGCGCCGCCGCGCTCTGCCCGACGCCGCCCCGCCGTCCAAGCCCGCCGCCGCCGCCTCCTCGCCGCCCCTCGCCGCCGGCAAGCGCCGCCCCGGCCATCCTCGGCGACCGTGCCTGCTACAGTACCCCCGGATCCAGATTTGGATCTCGGGTTGACATTTTATCCCTAACCCTAGTTCATATGCCCCTTTTCATTATGCTATATCTCCGCATCCGTAGCTCCGTTTTGGGCATATAGCATATCAAAATGTTCGTCTCGGAGAGTAGACCATTTCTTTCCATTGCATCATTTTCATTTGAGTTCATCTTGATGCCCGAAATGCTGTTAGAAGAGGGCTACTTGAGATAATTGTTAGATCTGCTGCTCCATTTAGTTATTTTTCATTTTTGCCATGATTATTGTGTGCATGTTATGTCCCTGAGCTCTACATATGTTTTGTTAAGGGTTTTGCCATCTTTCCAGAGATGCAACCCATGTATTTTTGTGATGTGTGTGGTGACTAGCACAAGCTTGCAAAGTGAGGCACTTGGTAATGCTGATTTCAGGGACTTAGCATTTCCACCAAGTCCTTGACCTGTTTATCTCATGTTGCCATATGTTCATGTTGTTTCCTAGTGATCCGTGCCTCTTTTGAGGATGATCAGTAAGGATGTTTTGTTAATCTTGTAATGCTCTATCCATCCATGTCTTTGTTTGCCATTATGGAGCACCCTAGCTTGAGTCAATCGAGCTCTACTTTTGCTACTTCGTGAATCTGGGCAGATTGTCTATTTGTTAGCGATTTTGCCGATGATGTTGTAGTTGATCCGTGCATGCTATGCTATTGTTCTTGCCATGTCTAGCTTGCATTTTCTGTATTCTTGCTAGATGTATTCTTAGATTATCATGACTTTCTCCGTACTGAGTGAATCGAGCTCGTAAACATGCCTACTTGATATCTGTTTTAGCATGCTCCACTTTTCACCAAGTCCGAGAACTGATTATGTTTTTGCCATGTTCACATGCTTGCAATTGTATTTTCTGATCCCTTTTGGCTCAAGGGTCACTAAGGGACTTTTGTTAAGCTCTTTGAGTAGCTCCATGCCATTCTTTACTTTGCCATGTTCAGGTCCTGTAGCATATAGTTTTGTTGCTCCGAAGAGTGCTACCTGATCTGAAATTCCAGACAAGTGTTAATTTCACTGTCTGAAATCTGTTTACCATATGCATTTTTGTCATGCTTGTTTGAACCTGTTAATGGATGAATTGGCCGTAGCTCAGTGCTAGACTTTTGTTAAGCATCATGAATGCATCCCTTCCATGTATTTTGTTGCCATGTTTGGGTGCTGTAGCATGTTCATCTTGTTTGCATTTAGATGACTACTTGCTGTAAATCGCAGACATGTCATATTTGAATCGCTTGCCATTTCCAAACCGTAACTCCGATTCCGGCGTTCTTTATATCGTTTTCAAGCGATTTCATCTCATCTTTCCAGTGGCACACTTGGATTTCCCAAGTTGAGGCCAGGTTCATGCATCCCTTGTCAAATCTTGCATATGCATCCCGCATCGCATCCCGCATAGCATACCATCCTTTGCATCATATTGTTTGAGCTTGCACGTGGTTGATTGTGTTCCTTGCTTGTTTGTCTTGTTTGGGTAGAGCCGGGAGACGAGTTTGCTAACGAGGAGCCCGTTGAGTTTGCTTTCGAGGATCCAGTCAACTCTGACAACTTTGCAGGCAAGATGATCATACCCTCGAAATCACTACTATCTTTGCTATGCTAGTTTGCTCGCTCTTTTGCTATGCCAATGCTACGATGCCTAACATTTTGCTTTCAAGCCTCCCAAATTGCCATGTCAAACCTCTAACCCACCATGTCCTAGCAAACCGTTGATTGGCTATGTTACCGCTTTGCTCAGCCCCTCTTATAGCGTTGCTAGTTGCAGGTGAAGATTGGAGGCCGTTCCTTGTTGGAACATTTATTTACTTGTTGGGATATCATTATATTGCCATGTTATCTTAATGCATCTATATACTTGGTAAAGGGTGGAAGTCTCGGCCTCTCGCCTAGTGTTTTGTTCCACTCTTGCCGCCCTAGTTTCCGTCATATCGGTGTTATGTTCCCGGATTTTGCGTTCCTTACGCGAGTTGGGTTATAATGGGAACCCCTTGATAGTTCACCTTGATTAAAGCTTTTCCACAATGCCCAACCTTGGTTTTACCATTTGCCACCTAGCCCCTTTTTCCCTTGGGTTTCCGGAGCCCGAGGGTCATCTTATTTTAAACCCCCCGGGCCAGTGCTCCTCTGAGTGTTGGTCCACCTCGTCAGCCGCCGGTGGCCACCAGGGGCAACTCTGGGCTGGCCTACCGGAAGTTTGGACAATCTGAGTGTGCCCTGAGAACGAGATATGTGCAGCTCCTATCGGGATTTGTCGGCACATTCAGGCGGTGTTGCTGGATTTTTTTTTACCTGTCGAAGTGTCTTGAAGAACCGAGGTACCGAGTCTGATCGGAACGTCTCGGGAGGAGGTCTATTCCTTCGTTGACCGTGAGAGCTTGTCATGGGCTAAGTTGGGACTCCCCTGCAGGGATTTGAACTTTCGAAAGCCGTGCCCGCGGTTATGGGCAGATGGGAATTTGTTAATGTCCGTTTGTAGATAACTTGAACCTTAACTTAATTAAAATGAATCAACTGAGTGTGTTACCGTGATGGCCTCTTCTCGGCGCAGTCCGGGAAGTGGACACGGTGTTGGAGTAATGCTTGCCGCAGGTTGCCCTCTTTAGTTATGCGTTCACGCTTTGCCTCCTCTTCTCGCTCTCTTTTGCGAACAGGATAGCCACCACATATGCTAGTCGCTTGCTGCAGCTCCACATATATTTATCTTGCCATACCTATTAAGCTAAAATAGTCTTGATCGCGAGGGTGCGAGATTGCTGAGTCCTTGTGGCTCACAGATTACTATTACACCAGATGTAGGGCCTGATGATTCCGCTCCAGGTGACGTGCTTGAGCTCAAGTGGGAGTTCGATGAGGACTCTCAACGATACTATGTTTCCTTTCCTGATGATCAGTAGTGGTGCCCAGTTGGGGGTGATCGGGACCGTGTCGCATGTTGGGTTATCTTTTATTTTGGCGCCGTAGTCGGGCCATGAGTGTTTGGATGATGTAATGTTATTTATGTACTTGATTGACGTGGCGAGTGTAAGCCAACTATGTTATCTCCCCTTTTATTAATTATATTACATGGGATGTTGTGAAGATTGCCTAACTTGCGACATATGCCTTCAATGTGCAAAACGCGACAATATGTACGTGGTGGCTATCCTGTTCGCAAAAGAGAGCGAGAAGAGGAGGCAAAGCGTGAACGCATAACTAAAGAGGGCAACCTGCGGCAAGCATTACTCCAACACCGTGTCCACTTCCCGGACTGCGCCGAGAAGAGGCCATCACGGTAACACACTCAGTTGATTCATTTTAATTAAGTTAAGGTTCAAGTTATCTACAACCGGACATTAACAAATTCCCATCTGCCCATAACCACGGGCACAGCTTTTGAAAGTTCAAATCCCTGCAGGGGAGTCCCAACTTAGCCCATGACAAGCTCTCACGGTCAACGAAGGAATAGACCTCCTCCCGAGATGTTCCGATCAGACTCGGTACCTCGGTTCTTCAAGACATTTCGACAGGTTAAAACAAATCCAGCAACACCACCTGAATGTGCCGACAAATCCCGATAGGAGCTGCACATATCTCGTTCTCAGGGCACACTCAGATTGTCCAAACTTCCGGTAGGCCAGCCCAGAGTTGCCCTTGGTGGCCACCGGCGGCTGACGAGGTGGACCAACACTCAGAGGAGCACTGGCCCGGGGGGTTTAAAATAAGATGACCCTCGGGCTCCGGAAACCCAAGGGAAAAAGGGGCTAGGTGGCAAATGGTAAAACCAAGGTTGGGCATTGCTGGAAAAGCTTTAATCAAGGCGAACTATCAAGGGGTTCCCATTATAACCCAACCACGTAAGGAACGCAAAATCCGGGAACATAACAACGATATGACGGAAACTAAGGCGGCAAGAGTGGAACAAAACACTAGGCGAGAGGCCGAGACTTCCACCCTTTACCAACTATATAGATGCATTAAGATAACATGGCAATATAATGATATCGCAACAAGTAAATAAATGTTCCAACAAGGAACGGCCTCCAATCTTCACCTGCAACTAGCAACACTATAAGAGGGGCTAAGCAAAGCGGTAACATAGCCAATCAACGGTTTGCTAGGACATGGTGGGTTAGAGGTTTGACATGGCAATTTGGGATGCTTGAAAGCAAGTGGTAGGCATCGTAGCATTGGCATAGCAAAAGAGCGAGCAATCTAGCATAGCAAAGATAGTAGTGATTTCGAGGGTATGATCATCTTGCCTGCAAAGTTGTCAGAGTTGACTGGATCCTCGAAAGCAAACTCAACGGGCTCCTCGTTAGCGAACTCGTCTCCCGGATCTACCCAAACAAGACAAACAAGCAAATGGAACACAATCAACCACGTGCAAAGCTCAAACAATATGATGCAAGGATGGTATGCTATGCGGGATGCGATGCGGGATGCATATGCAAGATTTAACAAGGGATGCATGAACCTGGCCCCAACATGGAAATCCAAGTGTGCCACTGGAAAGACGAGATGAAATCTCTTGAAAACGATATAAAGAACACCGGAATCGGAGTTACGGTTTGGAAATGGCAAGCAATTCAAATATGACCATGTTCTGCGATTTACAGCAAGTAGTCATTAAAAGCAACAAGATGAACATGCTACAGCACCCAAACATGGCAACAAAATACATGGAAGGGATTCATTCAAGATGCTTAACAAAAGTCTAGCACTGAGTTACGGCCAATTCATCCATTAACAGGTTCAAACAAGCATGACAAAAATGCATATGGTAAACAGATTTCAGACAGTGAAATTAACACTTGTCTGGAATTTCAGATCAGGTAGCACTCTTCGGAGCAACAAAACTATATGCTACAGGACCTGAACATGGCAAAGTAAAGAATGGCATGGAGCTACTCAAAGAGCTTAACAAAAGTCCCTTAGTGACCTTGAGCCAAAAGGAATCAGAAAATACAATTGCAAGCATGTGAACATGGCAAAAACATAATCAGTTCTCAGACTTGGTGAAAAGTGGAGCATGCTAAAACAGATATCAAGTAGGCATGTTTACGAGCTCGATTCACTCACTACGGAGCAAGCCATGATAATCTAAGAATACATCCAGCAAGAATACAGAAAATGCAAGCTAGACATGGCAAGAACAATAGCATAGCATGCACGGATCAACTACAACATCATCGGCAAAATTGCTAACAAATAGACAATCTGCCCAGATTCACGAAGTAGCAAAAGTAGAGCTCGATTGACTCAAGCTAGGGTGCTCCATAATGGCAAACAAAGACATGGATGGATAGAGCATTACAAGATTAACAAAACATCCTTACTGATCATCCTCAAAAGAGGCACGGATCACTAGGAAACAACATGAACATATGGCAACATGAGATAAACAGGTCAAGGACTTGGTGGAAATGCTAAGTCTCTGAAATCAAGTTAGGCAATCTTCACAACATCCCATGTAATATAATTAATAAAAGGGATATAGAGGGAGGCCGGAAATGGCAAGTTATGATGTAGAGGGATAAACTCAAGCAATATGATATAAACCCCATCTTTTTATCCTCGATGGCAACAATACAATACGTGCCTTGCTGCCCCTGCTGTCACTGGGAAAGGACACCACAAGATTGAACCCAAAGCTAAGTACTTCTCCCATTGCAAGAAATATCAATCTAGAACGCCAAACCAAACTGATAATTCGAAGAGACTTGCAAAGATAAAAAATCATACATAAAAGATTTCAGAGAAGAATCAAATATTGTTCATAGATAAACTTGATCATAAACCCACAATTCACTGGATCTTGACAAACACACCGCAAAAAGAATTACATCGAATAGATCTCCAAGAAGATCGAGCAGAACTTTGTATTGAGATCCAAAGAGAGATAAGAAGCCATCTAGCTAATAACTATGGACCTGAAGGTCTGTGGTAAACTACTCACACATCATCGAAGAGGCTATGGTGTTGATGTAGAAGCCCTCCATGATCGATTCCCCCTCCGACGGAGCTCCGGAAAAGGCCCCAAGATGGGATCTCTGGGGTACAGAAGGTTGTGGCGATGGAAATAGGGTTTTGTGGTGCTCCTGGATGTTTTGGGTTATATGGATATATATGTGTGTGTGTGTGTGTGTGTGTGTGTAGGAGGAGGAAGAAGTAGGTCAGTGGAGCTGCGAGGGGCCCACGAGGGTGGGGGTGCGCCCAGGGGGCAGGAGCGCCTCCCTGCCTCGTGGCATCCTTGCTCCTTTCTTGACGTCTACTCCAAGTCCCCTGGTTATGTTTCATTCCGTTTGATATTCCTTTTCTGTGAAACACCGAAATAGGCCAAAAATCAGCAATTTGCACTGGGCCTTGGATTAGTAGGTTAGTCCCAAAAATAATATAAAAGTGTATAATAAAGCCCATTAAACATCCAAAACAGATAATATAATAGCATGGAACAATCAAAAATTATAGATACGTTGGAGACATATCAACTACTAGCAAGCCACATGTACCAATCTGAGGTTCTGAGACAAATGTTGGATACAAGAGATGAACTAGGGTTTGAGAGTGATAACCCACAAGTATAGGGGATCGCAACTGTTTTTAATAAGTAAGAGTGTCAAACCCAACGAGGTGCTAAAGGTAGATCAAATATTCCCTCAAGTTCTATCGACCATCGATACAACTCTACGCACGCTTGACGTTCGCTTCACCTAGAACAAGTATGAAACTAGAAGTACTTTGTAGGTGTTGTTGGATAGGTTTGCAAGAATATAAAGAGCACGTAAATAAAAGGTAGGGGCTATTTAGATAAAGAAACAATAAAGTAAATATAGCGAGTTTGGAAAAGTGGTGATGCAACAAAGTAGCGTAAGTATTTCACACTTGTCCTCAAGGGGAAGCCGATATCGAAAAATATGTCCACATGTTTAGAGATAGAGGTGTTGATAAAATAAAATACGGACATGAGGGCATCATGATCATTCTTATAATAGCAACATATAAATATATATTGTCATACGATTTCTTATACTAAAGTAACAATCTATTCACAATGTCAAGTATGAATCAGAAACTTCATTTAAAAACTAGCAAACTATAATCTCAGTCATTGAAGCAATTGCAATTTATCATAACATCAGAAAGAGTCAATATAAGAGCTTTTCAGCAAGTCCACATACTCAACTATCATTTAGTCTTTCACAATTGCTAACACTCACGCAGTACTTATGGGTATGAAGTTTTAATCGGACACAGAGAAAGATAGGGGCTTATAGTTTTGCCTCCCAACCTTTTACCTCAAGGGTAATGTCAACAATAATACTTTATGATAACCCACATCCAATTGGATATATGTATATCAGGATCTTTCCAACACATAGTGCTTGCCAAAGGATAAAGTGTAAAAAGGAACGGTGAAGATCACCATGAGTCTTGTATATGGTATAAGACAAAAATAAAAGATAGGCCCTTCGCAGAGGGAAGGAGAGGTTGTCATGTGCTTTTATGGTTGGATGCACAAAATCTTAATGCAAAAGAATGTCACTTTATATTGCCACCTGTGATAGGGACCTTTATTATGCAGTCTGTCGCTTTTATTTCTTCCATATCACAAGCTCGTATAAAGCTTATTTTCTCCACACTAATAAATCATACATATTTAAAGAACAATTTTTATTGCTTGCAACAATGACAACTTACTTGAAGGATCTTATTTAATCCATAGGTAGATATGGTGGACTCTCATGGCAAAATTGGGTTTAAGGATATTTGGAAGCACAAGTAGTATCTCTACTTGGTGCAAAGAATTTGACTAGCATAAGGGGAAAATGCAAGCTCAACATGTTGGATGATCCATGACAATATAATTTATTTCGGATATACGAAAACATAACCCGTTACGTTGTCTTCCTTGTCCAACATCAACTTTTTAGCATGTCATATTTTAATGAGTGCTCACAATCATAAAAGATATCCAAGATAGTATATTTATATGTGAAAACCTCTCTTTCTTTATTACTTCCTATTAATTGCAACGATGACCAAAACTATGTTTGTCAGCTCTTAACAACTTTTATTCATCATACTCTTTATATGTGAAGTCACTACTCTCCATAAGATCAATACGATCTCTTTATTTCTTTTTATTCTTTCTTTCTTCTTTTATTTTTTCTCAAGATCATAGCAAGATAACTAAGCCCTCGACTGAAAACTAATCTTTATTATATATATAGCTCACGGACTTGATTACATAGATAAGGATCAACACAAAAACTCGAAGCTAGATCATACTAAACTTTATTCTACTAGATCAAGATATAACCAAAAGGATAGAACTAAGAAAAACGGTAAAGATAGAAGTTTGATGGTGATACGATACCGGGGCACCTCCCCCAAGCTTGGCAGTTGCCAAGGGGAGTGCCCATACCCATGTATTTATGTCTCTTTCTTCAGCGGTGGTGATGTGATATTCTTGGCGATGGTGCCCCTTAGGATATGATTATCGTCTTCGAGCTTATTCACTTGCTGCTTGAGATCCATTATTTCCCTACGGATCTTACCCGTGACGTCTAAACCTCCTTTCACCCATGGATGTTGCATAGCTACGGGAGAACAAGTAACGCTCTTTTTCATATTTTCATAAGAAAGAAATCTAGCATTAGGAGGGATGACCGAGTTTGGAATTGCCGAGCTCTGAAGTTCCTCCATCTCAAATCTGGCTTGGAGAAGAGAGGTAACTTCTTGATCCTCTTCCATGGCATCTATCCTTTTCAAGTTGGCCTCCATCTCTTCCTCCATTGATGGCCCAAAGTGGTCAGCATCATTGTTTGCTCCTGGCCCCGGTGTCAGATGACATACCCTACTCTCCCCGACTAACTCTTGAGAAGACATCTTGCTCTAAATCTGCTGCAAAAACAACTCTAAACAAAAACAGAGGATCGTGTCGTGGTACAGTGGTGAAAACCTTCAGGAGATTATATAATGATTTTTTGCCGACCAAAATAAGTATCGTGCAAGAAAACAGAGTCCGGAGGGCACACGAGGTGCCCACAAGGCAGGGGGTGCGCCCTCCACCCTCGTGGATGCCTCGTGTCCTTTCCGGACTACTTCTTATTTTCCTATTTTCTTAAATATTCCAAAACGGAGAAAAATTGCTATTAGAACTATTTTGGAGTCGGTTTGCTTACCGTACCACATACCTATTCCTTTTCGGAGTCTGAAACGTTCTGGAAAGTGTCCCTTATGTACTCCTCCAGGGGTACGGTATTAATAACCTTGGTTTCAAGATTTATGGGATTACTTGAGATATAATGTTCGATTCTTTGACCGTTCACCACCTTCGGATTCGTGCCTTCGAAGTTGTTGATTTTTATGGCACTGGAACGATAGACCTCCTCGATAACGTAAGGACCTTCCCATTTAGAGAGGAGTTTTCCGGCAAAAAATCTTAAACAAGAGTTGTATAACATAACATAATCACCTACATTAAACTCATGCTTTTGTATCCTTTTTTCATGCCATCTTTTAACTTTTTCTTTAAAAAGTTTGGCATTTTCATAGGCCTGGGTTCTCCACTCATCAAGTGAGCTAATGTCAAATAGTCTCTTCTCACCAGCAAGTTTGAAATCATAATTGAGCTCTTTAATGGCCCAATATGCATTATGTTCTTGTTCGAGAGGGAACTGACATGATTTTCCATAAACCATTTTATACGGAGACATACCCATAGGATTTTTATATGTAGTTCTGTAGGCCCATAATGCATCATCAAGTTTCTTGAACCAATTCTCTCTAGATCTATTAACGGTCTCTATTACTCAGTTCTACTTGACCACTAGACTATGGGTGGTATGGAGATGCAATTCTATTATTAACATCATACTTGGCAAGCATTTTATGAAATGCACAATGAATAAAATGTGAACCACCATCAGTCATTAAATATCTAGGGACTCCAAACCTCGGAAAAATAACTTCTTTAAGCATCTTAATAGAGGTGTTCTGATCAGCACTACTAGTTGGAATAGCTGCTACCCACTTAGTAACGTAATCAACAGCAACTAAAATATGTGTATACCCATTAGAGGAAGGAAACGGTCCCATATAATCAAAGCCCCAAACATCAAATGGTTCAATAACAAGTGAATAGTTCATAGGAATTTCTTGACGTCTACTAATATTACCAATTCTTTGGCATAAATCACAATACAAGACAAACTTATGGGCATCTTTGAAAAGAGTAGGCCAATAAAAACCAGATTGCAATACATTATGTGCAGTTCTATCTCCAGCGTGGTGTCCTCCATAAGCCTCGGAGTGATACTTGCGTAGGATTTGTTCCTGTTCATGCTCAGGTACACAACGTCTAATAACACCATCTACTCCTTCTTTATAAAGGTGTGGGTCATCCCAGAAGTAATGTCTTAAATCATAGAAAAACTTTTTATTTTGCTGGTATGTGAAACAAGGTGGTATAAATTTAGCAACAATGTAATTAGCATAATCAGCATACCAGGCCATGCAGTAGTACGAGAAGCATTTATGACAGGTAATTGTTCATCAAGAAAGCTATCATCTATAGGTAGTGGGTCATCAAGAACATTCTCTAACCTAGACAAGTTGTCTGCAACGGGGTTCTCAGCTACCTTTCTATCAATGATATGCAAATCAAATTCGTGTAGCAAGAGAACCCATCTAATAAGTCTAGGTTTAGCATCTTTTTTTCCATAAGATATTTAATAGCAGCATGATTAGTGTGAACAGTTACTTTAGAATCAACAATATAAGGTCTGAACTTATCAAAAGCAAATACAACTGGTAAAAATTCCTTTTCAGTAGCAGCATAATTTCTCTGGGCATTGTCTAGAGTTTTACTAGCATATTGGATAACATTTAATTTCTTATCGACTCTTTGTCCTAGAACAGGACCTACAACATAATCACTAGAATCACACATAACTTCAAAGGGTAAATTCCAATTAGGTGGCTGAACAATAGGTGCAGAAATCAAGGCTTTCTTAAGTATTTCAAATGCTTCTACACAATCATCATCAAAGACAAAAGGAACATCTTTTTGTAAGAGATTAGTCAGAGGCCTAGAAATTTTTGAGATGTTTTTAATGAACCTCCTATAAAAACCGGCATGACCAAGGAAACTTCTTATACCTTTAATGTCCTTAGGACATGACATCTTTTCAATAGCATCAGCTTTAGCTTTATCAACTTCAATACCTCTTTCAAAAACTTTATGCCCTAAGACAATGCCTTCATTAACCATAAAGTGGCACTTCTCCCAATTCAAGACAAGCTTAGTTTCTTCACATCTCTGCAATACTCGATCAAGGTTGCATAAGCAATCATCAAAAGAAGTTCCATATACAGAAAAATCATTCATGCATACCTCAACAATCTTTTCACAAAAGTCAGAGAATATAGCAGTCATACATCTTTGAAAGGTAGCAGGTGCATTACATAAACCAAAAGGCATACGTCTATAAGCAAAGGTACCAAAAGGGCATGTAAAGGTGCTCTTTTCTTGATCCTCTTTTGACACAGGTATTTGAGAGAAACCAGAATAACCTTCTAGAAAGCAAAAATGTGTATGTTTGGATAATCTTTCTAGCATTTGATCAATAAAAGGTAAAGGGTAATGATCCTTTTTAGTAGATTTATTTAATTTGCGGAAGTCAATTACCATTCTATAACATGTAACAATTCTTTGTGGGATCAATTCATCCTTATCATTAGGAACAACAGTAATACCTCCCTTCTTAGGGACACAATGGACATGACTTACCCACTTCAAATGAGCACATACCTTGACATAATCTTGAAGGTGTTCAAGATGGATCAGTCAAAGAAGGAGTTCTTGCCTGAGTTTTAAGGTATGAAGTTAAGACTTAAAGCTCAACCACGACAAAATAGAGAGAAAGGACGAAGGTCGTCCCCTATGCTTAAGACATAGGCTCTACAGTATGCTATGCTGTGTACCGCACCTGAAGTGTGCCTTGCCATGAGTCAGTCAAGGGGTACAAGAGTGATCCAAGAATGGATCACAGGACAGCGGTCAAAGTTATCCTTAGTAACTAGTGGACGAAGGAATTTTCTCGATTATGGAGGTGGTAAAAGAGTTCGTCATAAAGGGTTACGCCGATGCAAACTTTGACACTAATCCAGATTATTCTGAGTAGTAAACTGGATTCGTATAGTAGAACAGTTATTTGGAATAGCTCCAAATGTAGCGTAGTAGTTACATCTACAAGATGACATAGAAATTTGCGAAGTACATACGGATCTGAATGTTGCAGACCCGTTTACTAAAACCTCTCTCACAAGCAACATGATCAAACCTAGAACTCATTGAGTGTTAATCACATAGTGATGTGAACTAGACTACTGACTCTAGTAAACTCTTGGGTGTTAGTCACATGGCGATGTGACCTGTGAGTGTTAATCACATGACGATGTGAACTAGATTATTGACTCTAGTGCAAGTGGGAGACTGTTGGAAATATGCCCTAGAGGCAATAATAAATTGGTTATTATTATATTTCCTTGTTCATGATAATCGTTTATTATCCATGCTAGAATTGTATTGATAGGAAACTCAGATACATGTGTGGATACATAGACAACACCATGTCCCTAGTAAGCCTCTAGTTGACTAGCTCATTGATCAATAGATGGTTATGGTTTCCTGGCCATGGACATTGGATGTCGTTGATAACGGGATCACATCATTAGGAGAATGATGTGATGGACAAGACCCAATCGTAAGCATAGCACTAGATCGTGTAGTTCGTATGCTAAAGCTTTTCTAATGTCAAGTATCATTTCCTTAGACCATGAGATTGTGCAACTCCCGGATACCGTAGGAGTGCTTTGGGTGTACCAAACGTCACAACGTAACTGGGTGACTATAAAGGTGCACTACGGGTATCTCCGAAAGTGTCTGTTGGGTTGGCACGAATCGAGACTGGGATTTGTCACTCCGTGTGACGGAGAGGTATCTCTGGGCCCACTCGGCAGGACATCATCATAATGTGCACAATGTGATCAAGGAGTTGATCACGGGATGATGTGTTATGGAACGAGTAAAGAGACTTGCCGGTAACGAGATTGAACAAGGTATCGGGATACTGACGATCGAATCTCGGGCAAGTATCGTACCGCTAGACAAAGGGAATTGCATACGGGATTGATTAAGTCCTTGACATCGTGGTTCATCCGATGAGATCATCGTGGAACATGTGGGAGCCAACATGGGTATCCAGATCCCGCTGTTGGTTATTGACCGGAGAACGTCTCGGTCATGTCTGCATGTCTCCCGAACCCGTAGGGTCTACACACTTAAGGTTTGGTGACGCTAGGGTTATAAAGGAAGTTTGTATGTGGTTACCGAATGTTGTTCGGAGTCCCGGATGAGATCCCGGACATCAAGAGGAGTTCCGGAATGGTCCGGAGGTAAAGATTGATATATTGGACGAAGGGTTTGGAGTCCGGGAGTGTTCAGGAGGTACCGGGTGATGACCAGCATGACCGAAAGGTGTTTCGGGAGCCCCGGCAAGTGTTGGGGGGCTTCATGGGCCAAGGGAAGGGGGCAAACCAGCCCACTAAGGGGCTGTGCGCCCCCCTCACCTAATCCCACGTGACCAGGGGGTTTGGGGCGCCCCATCTAGGGTTCCCACCTCCTGGCTTGGGGGCCAAGTCACCCAAGGGGGAGATCCCATCTTCCCTGGCCGCCGCCCCCCCTAGGGGAAACCCTAGGGCGCCTCCCCTTCCCCTTGCCCCTATATATAGTGGAGGTTTTGGGGGCTGCACATGACACGAGATGAGTTCCTCTCCTCTATATGACGCAGCCCTGCATCTCTCCTTCCTCCTCTCCCGCGGTTCTTGGCGAAGCCCTGCAGGATAGCCACGCTCCTCCATCACCACCATGCCGTTGTGCTGCTGCTGGATGGAGACTTCCTCAACCTCTCCCTCTCTCCTTGCTGGATCAAGGCATGGGAGACGTCACCGGGCTGTACGTGTGTTGAACGCGGAGGTGTCGTGCGTTCGGCACTTGGTCATCGGTGATTTGGATCACGACGAGTACGACTCCATCAACCCCGTTCACTTGAACGCTTCCGCTTAGCGATCTACAAGGGTATGTAGATGCACTCTCCTTCCCCTCGTTGCTGGTCTCTCCATAGATAGATCTTGGTGACACGTAGGAAAATTTTGAATTTCTGCTACATTCCCCAACAACATATCCCCTAAACCAACAGTAACAATATCCTTTTTGTAGTCTATCTTAGCATTAACAGTATTCAAGAAGGGTCTACCAAATATAATGGGACAAAAGTCATCTTGTGGGGAACCAAGAACAAGAAAAATCAGTAGGATATTTAGCTTTCCACACAAGACTTCAACATCTCTAGCAATCCCAACTGGTGAAATAGTATCTCTATTGGCAAGCTTAATTGTAACATCAATACCTTCTATCTCAGCAGGTGCAATATCATGCATAATTTCTTCGTATAAAGAATGAGGTATTGCACTCGCACTAGCACCCATGTCACATAAGCCATGATAGCAATGATCTCCTATTTTAACAGAAACAACATGCATGCCTACAACAGGTCTATGTTTATTTTTAGTATCGGGTCTGGCAATTCTAGCAGCTTCATCACACAAGTAAATAACATGCCCATCAATATTATCGACCAAGAGATCTTCAACCATAGCAATACTAGGTTCAACTTTAATTTGCTCAGGGGGTGTAGGTGTTCTAGCATTACTCTTACGAACCACAGTTAAAGCTTTAGCATGATCCTTTATTCTAACAGGGAAAGGTGGTTTCTCAATATAAGCGGTAGGAACAATAGGATCAACATTATAAGTGATAGTCTTTTCTTCAACTTTAATAGGTTCGACTACTTTTACTTCAATGGGAGGATGATATTTAAACCACTTCTCCTTAGGAAGATCAACATGAGTATGATTCACAGAAAGAAGCTACTATCTCAGAGTCAAGTCCATATTTAGTGTTAAATTCACGAAAAGCATCGGTATCCACAAAAGATTTAACACAATCAAACTTAGGTGTTATACCTGACTCTTTACCTTCACGAGTTCCCAATCTTCAGAGTTGCATTTAATTGTTTCCAATAAATCCCATCTGAATTCAATAGTCTTCATCATAAAAGAACCAGTACAAGAAGTGTCGAGCATGGATCGATTATTGAGAGAAAGACGAGCATAAAATTTTTGAATAATAATTTCTCTTGAGAGTTCATGGTTGGGGCATGAATATAACATTGGCTTAAGCCTCGCCCAAGCTTGAGCGATACTTTCTCCTTCGCGAGGCCAAAAATTATATATATAATTACGATCACGATGAACCAGATGCATAGGATAAAACTTCTGATGAAATTCCAATTTCAATCGGTTGTAGTTCCATGATCCAATATCATCACATAGCCTAAACCATGTCAATGTCTTTCCCTTCAAAGATAAAGGTAAGACCTTCGTCTTGATAACATCCTCGGGCATACCTACAAGCTTAAATAATCCACAAACTTCATCCACATAGATTAGGTGCATATCAAGATGTAATGTTCCATCTCCTGTAAAAGGATTAGCTAGCAGTTTCTCTATCATACCCGAAGGAATTTCAAAGTAAACATTTTCACTAGGTTCAGTAGGTTTAGGAGAAACTCTTTGCTCTACTAGTCGGGGTGAAGATACCCCGAACAAGCCCCTCAAAGGATTATTTTCCATAGTAACAAGTGACAATAAATTTCAGCACACTATATAAATTTTTCCTTACCAAATTCCACCTACCAAAGGTGCTTCACTCCCCGGCAACAGCGCCAGAAAAGAGTCTGGATGACCCACATGTATAGGGGATCTATCGTAGTCCTTTCGATAAGTAAGAGTGTCGAACCCAACGAGGAGCAGAAGGAAATGACAAGCGGTTTTCAGTAAGGTATTCTCTACAAGCACTGAATTATCGGTAACAAATAGTTTTGTGATAAGGTAATTCATAACATGTAACAAGTAACAAAAGTAAACAAGGTGCAACAAGGTGGCCCAATATTTTTTGTATCAAAGGACAAGCCTGGACAAACTCTTATATAAAGGAAAGCGCTCCTGAGGACATACATGAATTATTGTCAAGCTAGTTTTCATCATGCTCATATGATTCGTGTTCGTTACTTTGATAATTTGATATGTGGATGGACCGGTGCTTGGGTACTGCCCTCCCTTGGACAAGCATCCCACTTATGATTAACCCCCCTCGCAAGTATCTGCAACTACAAAAGAAGAATGAAGATAAACCTAATCATAGCATGAAACATATGGATCCAAATCAGCCAATTACGAAGCAACACATAAACTAGGGTTTAAGCTTCTGTCACTCTAGCAACCCATCATCCACTTATTACTTCCCAATGCCTTCCCCTAGGCCCAAAAAATGGTGAAGTGTCATGTAGTCGACGTTCAAATAACACCACTAGAGGAAACACAACATACATCTCATCAAAATATCGGACAAATACAAAATTCACATGACTACTTATAGCAAGACTTCTCCCATGTCCTCAAGAACAAACGTAACTACTCACAAATCATATTCATGTTCATAATAATAGGGGTATTAATATGCATAAAGGATCTGAACATATAACCTTCCACCGAATAAACCAACTAGCATCAACTACAAGGAGTAATCAACACTACTAGCAACCCACATGTACCAATCTGAGGTTCTGAGACAAAGATTGGATACAAGAGATGAACTAAGGTTTGAGAGGAGATGGTGCTGGTGAATATGTTGATGGAGATTAACCCCCTCCTGATGAGAGGATCGATGGTAATGACGATGGTGACGATTTTCCCCTCCCGAAGGGATGTTTCCCCGGCAGAACTGTTGGGGAACGTTGCAGAAAACAAAAAAATTCCTTCGGTTTCACCAAGATCCATCTAGGAGTTCATCTAGCAACGAGTGATCGGATTGCATCTACATACCTTTGTAGATCATGCGCGGAAGCGTTCAAAGAACGGGGATGAGGAAGGCGTACTCGACGTGATCCAAATCACCGGAGATCCTAGCGCCGAACGGACGGCACCTCCGTGTTCAACACACGTACGGTCAGCGTAACGTCTCCTTCTTCTTGATCCAGCAAGGGGGAAGGAGAGGTTGAGGAAGATGGCTCCAGCAGCAGCACGACGGCGTGGTGGTGATGGAGCTGCAGTACTCCGGCAGGGCTTCGCCAAGCACTATGGAGGAGGAGGAGGTGTTGGAGAGGGAGAGGGAGGCACCAAAGGCAAAGGTAAGAGGTCCTCCCTCCCCCCCACTATATATAGGGGGCCTAGGGGGGGCGCCAGCCCTAGGAGATCCAATCTCCTAGGGGGGCGGCGGCCAAGGGAGGAATCCCTCCTCCCCAAGGCACCTAGGAGGTGCCTTCCCCTTCTAGGACTCTTCCTTTAGGGTTTCCCCCACCCTAGGCGCATGGGCCCTAGGGGGAAGTGGCACCCCAGCCCACTTTGGGCTGGATCCCTTCCCACTTCAGACCATGGGGCCCTCCGGGATAGGTGGCCCCACCCGGTGGACCCCCGGGACCCTTCCGGTGGTCCCGGTACAATACCGGTGACCCCGAAACTTGTCCCGATGGCCGAAATAGCACTTCCTATATATAATTCTTTACCTCCGGACCATTCCGGAACTCCTCGTGACGTCCGGGATCTCATCCGGGACTCTGAGCAACATTCGGGTTACTGCATATACATATCCCTACAACCCTAGCGTCACCGAACCTTAAGTGTGTAGACCCTACGGGTTCGGGAGACATGTAGACATGACCGAGATCGCTCTCTGGTCAATAACCAACAGCGGGATCTGGATACCCATGTTGGCTCCCACATGCTCCTCGATGATCTCATCGGATGAACCACTATGTCGAGGATTCAAGCAACCCCGTATACAATTCCCTTCGTCAATCGGTATGTTACTTGCCCGAGATTCGATCGTCCGTATCCCAATACCTCGTTCAATCTCGTTACCGGCAAGTCACTTTACTCGTACCGTAATGCATGATCCCGTGACCAGACACTTGGTCACTTTGAGCTCATTATGATGATGCATTACCGAGTGGGCCCAGTGATACCTCTCCGTCATACGGAGTGACAAATCCCAGTCTTGATCCGTGTCAACCCAACAGACACTTTCGGAGATACCCGTAGTATACCTTTATAGTCACCCAGTTACGTTGTGACGTTTGGTACACCCAAAGCACTCCTACGGTATCCGGGAGTTACACGATCTCATGGTCTAAGGAAAAGATACTTGACATTGGAAAACTCTAGCAAACGAACTATACGATCTTGTGCTATGTTTAGGATTGGGTCTTGTCCATCACATCATTCTCCTAATGATGTGATCTCGTTATCAATGACATCCAATGTCCATAGTCAGGAAACCATGACTATCTGTTGATCAACGAGCTAGTCAACTAGAGGCTTACTAGGGACATGTTGGTGTCTATTATTCACACATGTATTACGATTTCCGGATAACACAATTATAGCATGAATAAAGACAATTATCATGAACAAGGAAATATAATAATAATGCTTTTATTATTGCCTCTAGGGCATATTTCCAACAGTCTCCCACTTGCACTAGAGTCAATAATCTAGTTACATTGTGATGAATCGAACACCCATGGAATTCTGGTGTTGATCATGTTTTGCTCTAGGGAGAGGTTTAGTCAACGGATCTGCTACATTCAGGTCCGTATGTACTTTACAAATATCTATGTCTCCATCTTGAACATTTTCACGAATGGAGTTGAAGCGACGCTTGATGTGCCTGGTCTTCTTGTGAAACCTGGGCTCCTTGGCAAGTGCAATAGCTCCAGTGTTGTCACAGAAGAGTTTGATCGGCCCCGACGCATTGGGTATGACTCCTAGGTCGGTGATGAACTCCTTCACCCAAATTGCTTCATGCGCTGCCTCCGAGGCTGCCATGTACTCCGCTTCACATGTAGATCCCGCCACGACGCTCTGCTTGCAACTGCACCAGCTTACTGCCCCACCATTCAAAATATACACGTATCCGGTTTGTGACTTGGAGTCATCCAGATCTGTGTCGAAGCTAGCATCGACGTAACCCTTTACGACGAGCTCTTCGTCACCTCCATAAACGAGAAACATATTCCTTAGTCCTTTTCAGGTACTTCAGGATATTCTTGACCGTTGTCCAGTGTTCCATATGCCGGGATACTTTGGTACCTCCCCTACCAAACTATGGCAAGGTTTACATCAGGTCTGGTACACAGCATGGCATACATAATAGAACCTATGGCTGAGGCATAGGGGATGACACTCATCTCTTCTATATCTTCTGCCGTGGTCGGACATTGAGCTGAGCTCAATTTCACACCTTGCAACACAGCAAGAACCCCTTCTTAGACTGATCCATATTGAACTTCTTCAATATCTTATCAAGGTATGTGCTTTGTGAAAGACCTATGAGGCGTCTTGATCTATCTCTGTAGATCTTGATGCCTAATATATAAGCAGCTTCTCCAAGGTCCTTCATTGAAAAACTTTTATTCAAGTAGGCCTTAATGCTGTCCAAGAGTTCTATATCATTTCCCATCAAAAAGTATGTCATCTATATATAATATGAGAAATGCTACAGAGCTCCCACTCACTTTCTTGTAAACGCAGGCTTCTCCATAAGTCTGCGTAAACCCAAACGCTTTGATCATCTCATCAAAGGCGAATGTTCCAACTCCGAGATGCTTGCACCAGCCCATAAATCGAGCGTTGGAGCTTGCACACCTTGTTAACATTCTTAGGATCGACAAAACCTTCCGGCTGCATCATATACAATTCTTCCTTAAGGAAACCATTAAGGAATGCCGTTTTGACGTCCATTTGCCATATCTCATAATCATAGAATGCGGCAATTGCTAACATGATTCGGACGGACTTTAGCTTCGCTACCGGTGAGAAAGTCTCATCGTAGTCAACCCCTTGAACTTGTCGATAACCCTTAGCGACAAGCCGAGCTTTATAGATGGTCACATTACCATGCGTGTCTGTCTTCTTCTTAAAGATCCATTTATTTTCTATGGCTCGCCGCTCAACGGGCAAGTCAGTCAAAGTCCATACTTCGTTTTCATACATGGATCCTATCTCGGATTTCATGGCTTCTAGCCATTTGTCGGAATCCGGGCCCGCCATCGCTTCTTCATAGTTCGAAGGTTCACCGTTGTCCAACAACATGATTTCCAAGACAGGGTTGCCGTACCACTCTGGTGCGGAACGTGTCCTTGTGGACCTACGAATTTCAGTAGGAGCTTGATCAGAAGTATCTTGATCATTATCATTAACTTCCTCTCTAGTCGGTGCAGGCACCTCAGGAACATTTTCTTGAGTTGCGCCATTTTCCGGTTCAAGAGGTAATACTTCATCAAGTTCTACTTTCCTCCCACTTACTTCTTTCGAGAGAAACTCTTTCTCTAGAAAGGACCCATTCTTGGCAACAAAGATCTTGCCTTCGGATCTGAGGTAGAAGGTATACCCAATAGTTTCTTTAGGGTATCCTATGAAGACGCATTTTTCCGACTTGGGTTCGAGCTTTTCAGGTTGAAGTTTCTTGACATAAGCATCGCATCCCCAAACTTTTAGAAACGACAGCTTAGGTTTCTTCCCAAACCATAATTCATACGATGTCGTCTCAACGGATTTTGACGGAGCCCTATTTAAAGTGAATGCGGCAGTCTCTAAAGCATACCCCCAAAAAGATAGCGGTAAATCGGCAAGAGACATTATAGATCGCACCATATCTAATAGAGTGCGATTACGACGTTCGGACACACCATTACACTGAGGTGTTCCAGGCGGCGTGAGTTGTGAAACTATTCCACATTTTCTTAAGTGTGTGCCAAACTCGTGACTCAAGTATTCTCCTCCACGATCTGATCGCAGGAACTTGATTTTCCTGTCACGTTGATTCTCAACCTCACTCTGAAATTCCTTGAACTTTTCAAAGGTCTCAGACTTGTGTTTCATTAAGTAGACATACCCATATCTACTCAAGTCATCTGTGAGGGTGAGAACATAACGATAGCCACCGCGAGCCTCAACACTCATTGGACCGCACACATCAGTATGTATGATTTCCAATAAGTTGGTTGCTCGCTCCATTGTTCCTGAGAACGGAGTCTTGGTCATTTTACCCATGAGGCATGGTTCGCACGTGTCAAATGATTCGTAATCAAGAGACTCTAAAAGTCCATTAGCATGGAGCTTCTTCATGCGTTTGACACCTATGTGACCAAGGCGGCAGTGCCACAAGTATGTGGGACTATCATTATCAATCTTACATCTTTTGGTATTCACACTATGAATATGTGTAGCATTACGCTCGAGATTCATTAAGAATAAACCATTCACCATCGGAGCATGACCATAAAACATATCTCTCATATAAATAGAACAACCATTATTCTCAGATTTAAATGAGTAGCCATCTCGAATTAAACAAGATCCTGATACAATGATGTTCATGCTCAAACTTGGCACTAAATAACAATTATTGAGGTTCAAAACTAATCCCGTAGGTAAATGTAGAGGTAGCGTGCCAACGGCGATCACATCGACCTTGGAACCATTCCCTACGCGCATCGTCACCTAGTCCTTCGCCAGTCTCCGCTTATTCCGCAGCTCCTGCTTTGAGTTACAAATGTGAGCAACTGCACTGGTATCAAATACCCAGGAGCTACTACGAGTACTGGTAAGGTACACATCAATTACATGTATATCACATATACCTTTCGTTTTGCCGGCCTTCTTGTCCGCTAAGTATTTGGGGTAGTTCCGCTTCTAGTGACCACTTTCCTTGCAATAAAAGCACTGAGTCTCGGGCTTGGGTCCATTCTTTGGCTTCTTCCCGGTAGCTTGCTTGCCGGGCGCGGCAACTCCCTTGCCGTCTTTCTTGAAGGTTTTCTTACCCTTGCCTTTCCTGAACTTAGTGGTTTTATTCACCATCAACACTTGATGTTCCTTTTTGACTTCTACCTCTGCTGATTTCAGCATTGCAAATACTTTAGGAATGGTCTTTTCCATCCCCTGCATATTGAAGTTCATCACAAAGCTCTTGTAGCTCGGTGGAAGCGACTGGAGGATTCTGTCAATGACCGCGTCATCCGGGAGATTAACTCCCAGCTGAGTCAAGCGGTTATGTAACCCAGACATTGTGAGTATGTGCTCACTGACAGAACTATTTTCCTCCATCTTACAGCTGAAGAATTTGTCGGAGACTTCATATCTCTCGACCCGGGCATGAGCTTGGAAAACCATTTTCAGCTCTTCGAACATCTCATATGCTCCGTGTCTCTCAAAACGCTTTTGGGGCCCCGGCTCTAAGCTGTAAATCATGCCGCACTGAACGAGGGAGTAGTCATCGGTACGTGCCTGCCAAGCGTTCATAACGTCTTGTTCTGCAGGGAGAACAGGTGCATCACCTAGCGGTGCTTGTAGGATATAATCTTTCTTGGTAGCTATGAGGATGATCCTTAGGTTCCGGACCCAGTCCGTGTAGTTGCTGCCATCGTCTTTCAGCTTGGTTTTCTCTAGGAACGCGTTGAAGTTGAGGACTACATTGGCCATTTGATCTACAAGACATATTTGTAAAGATTTTAGACTAAGTTCATGATAATTAAGTTCATCTAATCAAATTATTCAATGAACTCCCACTTAGATAGACATCCCTCCTGTAATCTAAGTATAACATGATCCGAGTTAACTAGGCCGTGTCCGATCATCACATGAGACGGACTAGTCAACGTCGGTGAACATCTTCATGTTGATCGTATCTTCTATACGACTCATGCTCGACCTTTCGGTCATCTGTGTTCCGAGGCCATGTCTGTACATGCTAGGCTCGTCAAGTCAACCTAAGTGTTTTGCATGTGTAAATCTGTCTTACACCCGTTGTATGTGAACGTTAGAATCTATCACACCCGATCATCACGTGGTGCTTCGAAACAACGAACTGTCGCAACGGTGCACAGTTAGGGGGAACACTTTCTTGAAATTATTATGAGGGATCATCTTATTTACTACCGTCGTTATAAGTAAACAAGATGCAAAAGCATGATAACCATCACATGCAATCAAATAATAATAGTGACATGATATGGCCAATATCACATAGCTCCTTTGGTCTCCATCTTGGGGCTCCATGATCATCTTGTCACCGGCATGACACCATGATCTCCATCATCATGATCTCCATCATCGTGTCTCCATGAAGTTGCTTGCCAACTATTACTTCTACTACTATGGCTAACGCGTTTAGCAATAAAGTAAAGTAATTTACATGGCGTTTCTCAATGACACGCAGGTCATACAAAAAAATAAAGACAACTCCTATGGCTCCTGCCGGTTGTCATAATCATCGACATGCAAGTCGTGATTCGTATTACAAATAGCATGAACATCTCATACATCACATATATATCATTCATCATTCATCACAACTTTGGCCATATCATATCACAAAGCACTTGCTACAAAAACAAGTTAGACGTCCTATAATTGTTGTTGCATGTTTTACGTGGCTGAAGTAGGGTTCTAGAAAGAACGTTTTCTTACCTACGTGAAAGCCACAACGTGATTTGTCAACTTCTATTTACCCTTCATAAGGACCCTTTTCATCGAATTCGCTCCAACTAAAGTGGGAGAGACAGACACCCGCCAGCCACCTTTATGCAACTTGTGCATGTTAGTCGGTGGAACCGGTCTCACGTAAGCGTACGTGTAAGGTTGGTCCGGGCCGCTTCATCCCACAATACCGTTGAAGTAAGATAAGACTAGTAGCGGCAAGAAAGTTGACAGCATCAACGCCCACAACAAATTGTGTTCTACTCGTGCAAGAGAACTACGCATAGACCTAGCTCCTGATGCCACTGTTGGGGAACGTTGCAGAAAACAAAAAATTTCCTATGGTTTCACCAAGATCCATCTAGGAGTTCATCTAGCAACGAGTGATCGGATTGCATCTACATACCTTTGTAGATCACGCGCGGAAGCGTTCAAAGAACGGGGATGAGGAAGGCGGACTCGACGTGATCCAAATCACCGGAGATCCTAGCGCCGAACGGACGGCACCTCCATGTTCAACACACGTACGGTCAGCGTAACGTCTCCTTCTTGATCTAGCAAGGGGGAAGGAGAGGTTGAGGAAGATGGCTCCAGCAGCAGCACGACGGCGTGGTGGTGATGGAGCTGCAGTACTCCGGCAGGGCTTCGCCAAGCACTATGGAGGAGGAGGAGGTGTTGGAGAGGGAGAGGGAGGCACCAAAGGCAAAGGTAAGAGGTCCTCCCTTCCCCCCCACTATATATAGGGGGCCTAGGGGGGGGGCCGGCCCTAGGAGATCCAATCTCCTAGGGGGGCGGCGGCCAAGGGAGGAATCCCTCCTCCCCAAGGCACCTAGGAGGTGCCTTCCCCTTCTAGGACTCTTCCTTTAGGGTTTCCCCCACCCTAGGCGCATGGGCCCTAGGGGGAAGTGGCGCCCCAGCCCACTTTGGGCTGGATCCCTTCCCACTTCAGCCCATGGGGCCCTCCAGGATAGGTGGCCCCACCCGGTGGACCCCCGGGACCCTTCCGGTGGTCCCGGTACAATACCGGTGACCCCGAAACTTGTCCCGATGGCCGAAATAGCACTTCCTATATATAATTCTTTACCTCCGGACCATTCCGGAACTCCTCGTGACGTCCGGGATCTCATCCGGGACTCCGAACAACATTCGGGTTACTGCATATACATATCCCTACAACCCTAGCGTCACTGAACCTTAAGTGTGTAGACCCTACGGGTTCGGGAGACATGTAGACATGACCGAGATTGCTCTCCGGTCAATAACCAACAGCGGGATCTGGATACCCATGTTGGCTCCCACATGCTCCTCGATGATCTCATCGGATGAACCACTATGTCAAGGATTCAAGCAACCCCGTATACAATTCCCTTCGTCAATCGGTATGTTACTTGCCCGAGATTCGATCGTCGGTATCCCAATACCTCGTTCAATCTCGTTACCGGCAAGTCACTTTACTCGTACCATAATGCATGATCCCGTGACCAGACACTTGGTCACATTGAGCTCATTATGATGATGCATTACCGAGTGGGCCCAGTGATACCTCTCCGTCATACGGAGTGACAAATCCCAGTCTTGATCCATGTCAACCCAACAGACACTTTCGGAGATACCCGTAGTATACCTTTATAGTTACCCAGTTACGTTGTGACGTTTGGTACACCCAAAGCACTCCTACGGTATCCGGGAGTTACACGATCTCATGGTCTAAGGAAAGGATACTTGACATTGGAAAACTCTAGCAAACGAACTATACGATCTTGTGCTATGTTTAGGATTGGGTCTTGTCCATCACATCATTCTCCTAATGATGTGATATCGTTATCAATGACATCCAATGCCCATAGTCAGGAAACCATGACTATCTATTGATCAACGAGCTAGTCAACTAGAGGCTTACTAGGGACATGTTGGTGTCCATTATTCACACATGTATTACGATTTCCGGATAACACAATTATAGCATGAATAAAGACAATTATCATGAACAAGGAAATATAATAATAATCCTTTTATTATTGCCTCTAGGGCATATTTCCAACAAGAACAACTTCGCCGGAGCCCTATATTGGTTCCACCTTGAGACGGCGGCTCTTCGTCCCGAAAGCTTCCTTATGATTTTCCAGGGCAAAAGACACCTTATACCAGAAGATGGGCATCGGGGGGCTTCCAGGTGGCCCACGAGGTATGGGGCGTGCCCAGGGGGGTAGGGCGTGCCCTCCACCCTCGTGGACGGTGGGTGGCCCCCCTCTGGTGCATCCTTCGCCCAATATTTTTTATATATTCCAAAACTTACTTTCGTGGAGTTTCAGGACTTTTGGAGTTGTGCAGAATAGGTCTCTAATATTTGCTCCTTTTCTAGCACATAATTCCAGCTGCTGGCATTCTCCCTCTTCATGTAAACCTTGTAAAATAAGAGAGAAAAGGCATAAGTATTGTTACATAATGTGTAATAACAGCCCATAATGCAATAAATATCGATATAAAAGCATGATGCGAAATGGATGTATTAGTACGTCGTTGGGTCCTACCATTCGAGTAGACGAAATGAATCTTTTAAATTGTAGAACAAATCTATGTGTATTACAATGCCCATATTTTCCTTGCAAATAGTAATCTCAACCTGGTAATTGATTTATGACGAGTTCTTGAATTAGAGTGAGTTTGTGATATAGTGATCTCAACGTGGATTTCACATTTCATGGTATCCCGAGTAAGTTTTTCACTACAAATTCAAATTAAAAAGATGAAGGGTATGGTGGTGAGAAAACTTTGTATCTATCAAGCATATGACCACACACACACACACACACAACAACAACAACAACAACAACAATCCAATAAGTATAGTGCATCTATTTTTCCAAACCATGCATGTGTGACACGAATTCAAAAAATACTCCTTCTGTTCCTAAATATTAGTCTTTTATATATTTCAACAAGTGACTACATACAGAGCAAAATGAGTGAATCTACACTCTAAAATATGTCTATATACATCAGTATGTGGCAGTCCATTTGAAATCTCTAAAAAGAATAATATTTAGGAACCAAGGGAGTAAAATGTAAGACATGCATGGTCCTCAATTCAATATTAAAAATGAACAGGAAACTGAAACATGAATATTAAGTCTAGTGCTATAGTACATGCAAATGTTGTGTTTAGGCGGAGCTATGTAGATTGTCGGGCGTTAACCCCTCGACCTTAGATAAAATTGTGAAGTTGTGTTTAGGATTGTTTAGATTATATTTGTCCCCGCCCTCCCAAACACTGATTGGTTCTGCACCCCTCTCCTCCCCGGGAGAATATCATGTGCCCCCACACCTTAGATGCTATATACTGATACAAGTTCCTTGGAGCTTTTAGATCTGAGATATAGGAGCTCACAGGATGTCTTAATATTTTTACAGGAAACCTTGGTGAGTTTGAGAATTGCACACAATTTGTACAAAAACTACTCAGATGCCCTTGGATCCCATATCCAATGACCTCGAAGCTCGTATTACCGTAGCATCTAAGATGAAGGAGGACATCATATTCTCCTGTATGTAAGAATATCATGTGCTACCGCACCTTAGATGCTTTGGTGATACAAGCTCTTCGGAGCCGTTGGATTTGTGACCCAACAACTCCTTGGTGGTTCGAATGTTTTTTTTTGCAGAAAAGACCCAAAGAGTTCGGCCACTCCTTACAAGCACAAAGACTGCTCAGATGCCATTGGATCTCAGATCAAACGACCTCGAAGCTCGTATCACCATAGCGTCCAAGCTGCGAGAGCACCTGATGTTTTCTCGCACGGCAGAATATGAGGTGCCCCCGCACCGTAGATTCTATGGTGATACGAGTTCATAGAGATCTAACGGCTCCTAGTAGGAGGTTTGAATGTTTTTGCAATATACGCCTGAGAGAGTTTGGGAATTGCGCAAGAAGTACAAGTGCTACGCATGTGGCATCTGATCATAGATCATATGACCTAGATGCTCGTATCACCGTATCGACTAATAAGCTACGGGGAGTCGTTGGATCCAAGATGCAGCGGCAAACATGAGGCCTGAATGTTTTATTTGCAAAAAACCCTTGGAGAGTTTGGAAATTGCGCATAATTACAAAGACTACTCCCAAGCCATTGGATCTCAGTTCCAACGATGTGAAGACCCGTATCACCATAGCATCTAAGCTGCGGGGTGAATGTGATATTCTATGCCACTATCATTTTTGTTCGTAAACTTGTAAAATACATGTAACTCGTGATGTTACTTGTCTAACCGCGCAAAGTGTTTGTTCAAACAAACCATCCGACACTGAAATATCGGAACAACACACAGGGGTCCCACTTGCCATTGATCAAATTTGGACCTAAAACTAACAAATCTGAAAGACGAGATTCGAACTGGCAACCTGGACTACAAAGCATAAGTCGATAGCCTGAAACAACAACGGTTGTTGGCTTTGTCCCATAACTTGATTTTATACAGTATTACATGGAGTAGAATAGAGGGAGTGGCTCGTCAACACTTGCATGACCATTGACTCACTTACTAGTGGGTCCCAGGTTTGCGATCTCTCTCTCCTCTCCATCGTCAAACCTTTAGACGCACGGGCACACACGCAGAGCGGCGCTAGCTTGCCGTGGTGTTATTATAACTAAAAAAAGCTTGGAAAATAGAAGAATCGCCTAGAACAAGAGACGTTGTGGCTGGTCGAGACGGAGCTAACCACACCTATCCCCCGGGCCACATTAGCGTGATGAAGTTGTGTGACTAGTGGGGTGTTTTCGACCGACTGGCTGGGTCCCGAGGTCGAACCATAGGTAGTATGTCTGATACAGTATAATTTTACATGCAGATTTTTCCTCCGTGGCGAGACGTGGCACACCCTACCACATGGTTTCGGGATCCTCCCGGGTGGTGCACGCATATATTATTCACTGCCGAGACGTGGGACGCCCTACCACGCGTTTTTGGGTCCTCCTCGGTCGTAGCGCTGAAGCAACTAAATGAGTCATTGATACGTCTCCAATGTATCTATAATTTTTGATTGCTCCATGCTATATTATCTACTGTTTTGGACTACATTGGGCTTTATTTTCCACTTTTATATTATTTTTGGGACTAACCTATTAATTGGAGGCCCAACCCGGAATTGATTTTTTTGCCTATTTCAGTATTTCGGAGAAACAGAATATCAAACGGAGTCCAAACGGAATAAAACCTTCGGGAACGTGATTTTCTCACCGAACGTGATCCAGGAGACTTGGACCCTACTCCAAGGAGTCAAAGAGGCGGCCACGAGGGTGGGGGGCGCCCCCCTAGAGCGCGCCCCCTGCCTCGTGGGCCCCTCGGTGCTCCACCGATGTACTCCTTCCTCCTATATATACCTACGTACCCCCAAACGATCAGAACAGGAGCCAAAAACCTAATTCCACCGCCGCAACTTTCTGTATCCACGAGATCCCATCTTGGGCTTGTTCCGGAGCTCTGCTGAAGAACCAAGGGACTTGGAGTAGACGTCAAGAAAGGAGAACAAGTAACCTCCTCGCTCCTTTCGAATTATCAGTTTGGTTTGGCCTACTAGATTGATCTTTCTTGAAATGGGAGAAGTGCTTAGCTTTGGGTTCAATCTTGCGGTGTCCTTTCCTATTGACAGCAGGGGCAGTAAGGCAAATATTATATTCTCCGCTGAAGAACCCCCCACTTACCATACAAAAAGATTTCGAATCGGTAGTGGTAATATTATTGGAAAAGGAGTTATTCAAGATTTCTTTACTTGTGCTGGTGCTTTGCCCTCTATGGGCGGTTCTATTCTCCATAGAACTAGTAGTCTTGCGGACGCTATTGCCATGCTTATCGTTGAACTTGAAAGGCAATTTATGCATATGCACCCATCTATACAAAGAGTTTTCCTAGAATTTTCTAATATCGAGCATTCCTCTGTTAAGCCTGACGCTACTATCTTTTTGGCTCATGAATTCAGATTTATAATAAAAGAAGCCAAAGAAATCTTTGCGCACTATAGGGTGGACGCTGGTCGTCCTCCCATAGAATCTATCCTCTTTGATCAAGAAGAAATTATGCGCTTTCAATCTCTTGACTATGTTGCTTTTAATGAAAAGCTTAGAAAAAAGGTACCAATCAATATTTTAATTGATAGAATCTCTGAACTTAATGATGATTTGGCTATTCGAAATAATGAGCTAGGATGCTCTCATGAGTTTAGGCTCACAAGGTTCTGTCAAAAGAATGCTTATAATGATGAATTGGTTGTACAATACGAAGGGCCGAAAGAGGAACCTATACCTCCTAAAATTGATCTTGGGGACTTCTGTCCCATTAAATTCATCCCATTTAATTACTTTTGCTTGCCTCAAAGAAAACTTGCGGCCGAACGTAGAGAATATGAAATGAGTTTCACCGATCTATCTTATTACTATGGCACAACCTAGATCTATCCTCGCTTTTATGCCTAGCTAGGGGCGTTAAACGATAGCGCTTGTTGGGAGGCAACCCAATTTTATTTTTATTCCTTGATTTTTGCTCCTGTTTATTAATAAATAATTTATTTATCCTCTGTTTTGGTTGTGTTTTTGTGTGTTTAATTAGTGTCTGTGCCAAGTAGAACCGTTGGGAAGACTTGGGGAAAGTCTTGTTGAACTTGCTGTAAAAAACAGAAACTTTAGCGCTCACGAGAACTGCTGTAATTTTTATTTGAAGAGCGATATTTAGTTAATTCTTTTTGAAGATGATTAATAGATAAATTCCTCACGTCCAGCAATTTATTTTAGAATTTTTGGGGTTCCAGATCTTGCGCTAGCTACAGATTACTACAGACTGTTCTGTTTTTGACAGATTCTGTTTTTCGTGTGTTGTTTGCTTATTTTGATGAATCTATGGCAAGTAAAATAGTTTATAATCCATAGAGAAGTTGGAATAAAGTAGGTTTAACACCAATATAAATAAAGAATGAGTTCATTACAGTACCTTGAAGTGGTTTTTTGTTTTCTTTCGCTAACGGAGCTCATGAGTTTTCTACTTTAAGTTTTGTGTTGTGAAGTTTTCAAGTTTTGGGTGAATTATTTTGATGGATTATGGAACAAGGAGTGGCAAGAGCCTAAGCTTGGGGATGCCCATGGCACCCCCAAGATAATCCAAGGACACCAAAACGTCAAAGCTTGGGGATGCCCCGGAAGGCATCCCCTCTTTCGTCCACTTCCATCGGTAATTTACTTGGAGCTATATTTTTATTCACCAACATGATATGTGTTTTTCTTGGAGCATCTTGTATTATTTGTGTCCTTGTGTTTTAGTATGCCACAATCATCCTTGTTGTACATTTCTTTTGAGAGATCCATACATGAATTAAAATTTGATAGAATACTCTATGTGCTTCACTTATATCTTTTGAGCGTTATAATTTTGCTCTATGTGCTTCACTTATATCTTTTGAGCTATGTAGTTTTGCTCTATGTGCTTCACTTATATCTTTTGAGCGTTATAATTTTACTCTATGTGCTTCACTTAGATCTTTTAGAGCACGGTGGTGGATTTGTATTAAAGAAACTATTGATCTCTCATGCTTCACTTAAATTATTTTGAGAGTCTCTTAATAGCATGGTAATTTGCTTAATAATAATATGTTTGGTATTCAAGATTTGCGAAACTTTCTTTTGAGTGTGTTGAATACTAAGAAAAGATTGAAGCATGATAATTGTCTTGAGATGTGGAGGTGATAATATTAGAGTCATGCTAGTTGAGTAGTTGTGAATTTAAAGAATACTTGTGTTAAAGTTTGTGATTCCCGTAGCATGCACGTATGGTGAACCGTTATGTGATGAAGTCGGAGCATGATTTATTTATTGATTGTCTTCCTTATGAGTGGCGGTCGGGGACGAGCGATGGTCTTTTCCTACCAATCTATCCCCCTAGGAGCATGCGCGTAATACTTTCCTTTGATAACTTCTAGATTTTTGCAATAAGTATATGAGTTCTTTATGACTAATGTTGAGTCCATGGATTATACGCACTCTCACCCTTCCACCTTTGCTAGCCTCTCTAATACCGCGCACCTTTCGCCGGTATCATACACCCACCATATACCTTCCTCAAAACAGCCACCATACCTACCTATTATGGCATTTGCATACCCATTCAGAGATATATTGCCATGCAACTTTCCACCGTTCCGTTTATCATGACACATTCATCATTGTCATATTGCATATCCCGGTACACCGCCGGAGGCATTCATATAGGGTCATATTTTGTTCTAAGTATCGAGTTGTAATTGTTGAGTTGTAAGAAAAATAAAAGTGTGATGATCATCATTTTTAGAGCATTGTCCCAAGTGAGGAAAGAATGATGGAGACTATGATTCCCCCATAAGTCGGGATGAGATTCCGGATGAAAAATAAATAAAAGAGGCCAAAGAAGCCCAAATAAAAAGAGAAAGAAAAGAGGCCATAAAAAAAGAGAAAAGGCCCAAATAAAAAAATGAGAGAAAAAGAGAGAAGGGACAATGTTACTATCCTTTTACCACACTTGTGCTTCAAAGTAGCACCATGATCTTCATAGTAGAGAGTCTCTCATGTTATCACTTTCATATACTACTGGGAATCTTTCATTATAGAACTTGGCTTGTATATTCCAATGATGGGCTTCCTCAAATTGCCCTAGGTCTTCGTGAGCAAGCAAGTTGGATGCACACCCACTTAGTTTCTTTTTGAGCTTCCATATACTTATATCTCTAGTGCATCCGTTGCATGGCAATCCCTACTCACTCACATTGATATCTATTGATGGGCATCTCCATAGCCCGTTGATACGCCTAGTTGATGTGAGACTATCTTCTCCTTTTTGTCTTCTCCACAACCACCATTCTATTCCACCTATAGTGCTATATCCATGGCTCATGCTCATGTATTGCGTGAAGATTGAAAAAGTTTGAAAAAGTTAGAGTATGGAACAATTGCTTGGCTTGTCATCGGGGTTGTGCATGATTTAAATACTTTATGTGGTGAAGATAGAGCATAGCCAGACTATATGATTTTGTAGGGATAACTTTCTTTGGCCATGATATTTTGAGAAGACATAACTGCTTTGTTAGTATGCTTGAAGTATTATTATTTTTATGTCAATATAAACTTTTGTCTTGAATCTTTCGAATCTGAATATTCATATCACAATTAAGAAGATTTGCATTGAAATTATGCCAAGTAGCACCCCGCATGAAAAATTCTCTTTTTATCATTTACCTACTCGAAGACGAGCATGAATTAAGCTTGGGGATGCCTGATACGTCTCCAACGTATCTATAATTTTTGATATCTCCATGCTATATTATCTACTGTTTTGGACTACATTGGGCTTTATTTTCCACTTTTATATTATTTTTGGGACTAACCTATTAACCGGAGGCCCAGCCCAAAATTGCTGTTTTTTTGCCTATTTTAGTATTTCGGAGAAACAGAATATCAAACGGAGTCCAAACGGAATAAAACCTTCGGGAACGTGATTTTATCACCGAACGTGATCCAGGAGACTTGGACCCTACTCCAAGGAGTCAAAGAGGCGGTCACGAGGGTGGGGGGCACCCCCTAGGGCGCGCCCCCTGCCTCATGGGCCCCTCGGTGCTCCACTGACATACTCCTTCCTCCTATATATACCTACGTACCCCCAAACGATCAGAACAGGAGCCAAAAACCTAATTCCACTGCCGCAACTTTCTGTATCCATGAGATTCCATCTTGGGGCCTGTTCTGGAGCTCCGTCGGAGAGGGCCGTCATCACGGAGGGCTTCTACATCACCATAGCCTCTCCGATGAAGTGTGAGTAGTTTACCTCAGACCTTCGGGTCCATAGTTAGTAGCTAGATGGCTTCTTCTCTCTTTTGGATCTCAATACAAAGTTCTCCCCCTCTCTTGTGGAGATCTATTCGATGTAATCTTCTTCTTTTTGCGGTGTGTTTGTTGAGACCGATGAATTGTGGGTTTATGATCAAGTCTATCTATGAATAATATTTGAATCTTATCTGAATTCTTTTATGTATGATTGGTTATCTTTGCAAGTCTCTTTGAATTATCCATTTGGTTTGGCCAACTAGATTGGTAGTTCTTGCCATGGGAGAAATGCTTAGCTTTGGGTTCGATCTTGCGGTGTCCTTTCCCAGTGACAGAAGGGGCAGCAAGGCATGTATTGCATCGTTGCCATCGAGGATAACAAGATGGGGTTTATTTCATATTGCATGAATTTATCTCTCTACATCATGTCATCTAGCTTAAAGCGTTACTCTGTTTTTAACTTAATACTCTAGATGCATGCTGGATAGCGGTCGATGAGTGGAGTAATAGTAGTAGATGCAGAATCGTTTCGGTCTACTTGTCACGGACGTGATGCCTATATACATAATCATGCCTAGATATTCTCGTAACTATGCTCAATTCTGTCAATTGCTCAACAGTAATTTGTTCACTCACCGTAGAATACTTATGCTCTTGAGAGAAGCCACTAGTGAAACCTATGGCCCCCGGGTCTATTCTCATCATATTAATCTCCATCACTTTAATCTTGCTTTGCTTTTTTACTTTACCTTTTACTTTTCACTTTGCATCTCTATATCAAAAATACCAAAAATAGTATATCTATCAGATCTCACTCTCGTAAGTGACCGTGAAGGGATTGACAACCCCTAATCACGTTGGTTGCGAGTAGCTATCGTTTTGTGCAGGTATGAGGGACTTGAGCTTGGCCTCCTACTGTATTGATACCTTAGTTCTCAAACTGAGGGAAATACTTACGCTACTCTGCTGCATCATCCCTTCCTCTTCGGGGAAATCCAACGCAAGCTCAAGAGGTAGCAGTCATCAAATCACATAAGACCACCTTTCCCACCGAGTACATCAGTGAAGCACGGTGGCTAGCTAGTTGGGCTAGTGCGACCAATTAGCTAGGCCGCCGCCACATTTCTTTTTCACCCCTTTTTTTATCTCCTTGCCGGCAGGTAAGTTTAAATATCCACCATGGCGTTGCTCTGGTCTTCAGGTGTGGCAAGCGCGGTAGGATTTTTAATTTTTTGATTGACGGGAGCAGGCGCGGCAGTGTTTTTTAATTTTTTGATTGGCGGGAGCAGGCGCGGCAAAAATTAGTCAAGATGACTCCGCCTATAAAACCCACTGCTCGCTGATGTGAAATGTTGTCGACTAGTGTTTTCCCATGGTGAAAACCAAAAAATTCACCCCGCCCCTCGGCTTGCTCCCTCTGCCTTCCCGTAGATTGCATTGCCTTTCAGGCGTTTCGCCCCCTTTGCTTCCTCTCCCCATTGCTTCTACCTGGTGCCATGGAGGCGTAGCAGATCACGCAGTCTGAGGTGAGCCACCTATTAGGAGCTCCAGGCCAAGGATGTGGAGATCAGGGCCAAGGACGTGGAGCTCTGTGAGCTCAAGGAGGAGAGGAGTGCCATGCTCCTCCATTACGTGCGGGAGTTCACAAAGCTTCAAAAGCGGCAGGCGTTCACCACAAAGATGCTCGAGGCATCGGCGGCGTTGCTGCAAAAAGCAGGAGATACGATAGGCCGTCAAGGGAGCCGGCTGGAGCGCGAGCGGGCCGATCGTGACGAGGTCCAGGATCGCCTCAGCCACTTGGTGGACCAAGATGACACGCACGTTTTGCGGCTGCGCGATGCCTACCGTTGTGCCAGCGCGACCATGCCGGCCGTCAGGCTAAACCCGTTCGATCACCCCGTCGACTTCAACGAGCTGCGACTTCCTGACCTGGTCTCCTTCACCTATATCTCCATGGAGCTGAGCCGTCTCCGTGCGATGGTGGGGGCGGAGCTGGACAAGGAGGGGTTGCGAGCTGCCGTCGCCGTTGTCGGGCGAATCCTCTCGACGCTCCGTCACCAGAATACATTCGTGCCATTGGACACCATCTTTGATGAGCTGGCTCCCGTCGACTGGGAGTGGGCTTTGTGGGTGGTTGCACCCTGCATCACCAACGTCGTGCACCTCGAGAAGCAGAGGGACTTTGGTTGTGTTTAGGCGTTGTTTGCATGGGCATGTCCATGTCTTGGCGCGACATGACCATTGGATCGAACTCAGACGGTGCAGATCGATCACTGTAGCACAAAGCATGTGGGTGTGTTTGGTTGCATTCTCATCTCAATATAGTTGTTCCCTCTTCGTGTATTTGTGTTAACCTACTAGTGTGGACTCATGCACCCTTCATGCACTCTAACAAACACCCAAACGTGGGTCGGGAAGGGAACTTTTGCTCCCGTCCCGTGCACCCTTCATACACCCTGCCTAACACTGATTCAGGCTTCATATGGTTCATGTTCTGTGCAGTACTATAGCACTGTACTCTCCGTGCGATGTAGACCTAGTTCTGTTAACATTGATCTCACTGTTCATTCTCGACCGAACAGTCAAAAAAGCGATACTATGTTACATTACTGTTCATATAGTTGACATACACACAACATCATTTGTTGTCGTCATATCTTACCATGCTAGCAACAAGATTATGTAGTACTGACCTATGAACCACTGCACTTGCCTAGTAGTAGGAGCACTGTGTATGTTCAAGTGGCTGCTGTGTTTCGCACTCCTCCATCGTAAGAGTGGAAACCCTTGTTGTAATCATTTTTTTCTTCAGAAAAACAGTGGACACGCTCTACCGTGTGGAGCCTCCTAGACGGTCATAGGGAACCTTGCTACTCACTTTCGCCGACGTGTGGGATAGCCAGCATCGGGGTCCACCAGCCATGCACTAAATTACTCCGTAGTAGAGTGCCCAACTGCACGGTAGACTACCCCGATCGAAGCGCCGCTGTAATGCCCAATGAGCCGTCAAATCACAAAACCCCCTCCTTTACAGCAGTAAGTTGGACGGGCGAAACCATCATTTCACTCTTCTCTCTCAGCTTCATCTCTTGAAGAAACCCCCCACTCCCTTCTCCCTCACCTTGTTCCTCATTTCTTCAAGAAAACCCTGACCTGCTTCTGCCATTGTTCTTCTCCCCCAAAGAAGGAAAGGTGAGCGTATCAATGGTGTTAATTCTGGCCAAGGCCTGGTCTTGCAACCCCGAGACTGATCCTATAACTCCCTCTCTGTTCTTCTTTTGGGTTTGTGATTATGGTTTCTTTTCTTTTATTTCTATTTGACAGTTTCTTGATGGACGCTGGAGCACCGACCGAAGTGATGTCTATGGCTCTGGCCAGAACCGTCGAGGCTCATGGTGCGAAGAAGCGCAAGCACCCCGCCGAGACTACCAGAGACAAGCTCAAAGCCATCGCCCTATCCAAGCCCCCCTCTCCGGGATCCCTCATTAAGCAAGTCCAGGTAATATCTCTTCTTGACGATCTTTTTATCGATCTTGATCATGTTTTTTCATCTAACACGCAGTACTAGTACTAGTAGTACAACTTTCTGGGTGATCTTGCATGTGATTTTTGTGTGCCAAATGACGGTTCTAAATTCCTCTTTTGACCAAAACATGCGAGAGGTTGATACTAATTTCTTATAGATTACTTTCAATTACTTTATGAACATCAATGCTACCTTTGAAGAGGGTATATTTGCCTCAGTAACTTGTGTTATGGATATTGCAAGTAATCCCTCTGCTCTCATGCCTTTGAAGACATGTTCTAGTGTCTTTGTTCACTCATTTCTGTGTGTATATGTAGTCATATCTGGAGCAAAATATCGAATATCATCTTATATTTGTGAACGGAGGTAGTAATAAAATAACTAGTTTCTATTTGAATTAGAACTAGGTCCGCTATGGAGATGAAGTTCTCAAAGTCATGTCGTGTGAACTGGAAGACCTGAGGATGAGTTCTACTGCTAAACTATCCATCTACCGTGTCCTTGTCGCCATGTATCCTGAACTAGTGTTTTCCTGTAGCATTGTTGTCAGGCGTGTTCTTGAGGCTATACTTGACCACAGCAATTTCCTGGTTGTGCCTTCGATTACGAAGGGTGTGGTTCTTGTAAAGCTTCCCGACAAATCTGATGCAGCATATCTTCATCGTCATGTTTATGAGTGGAAAGACCACTCTGTTAGGTTCTCCAAGGTTGACGATATGATGATGGTGCCGGTAGACATCTCTCACGAAGTCCATGGCCTAGTCAGTTATGCGGGGTTCATCCCGTAGGTCGGTGGCAAGAAATAGTCTGCAGAGTTTAATTAGTGCAACTTTGCGTGTCTGTAGTAAGTACTATTGTTTAGTACTCCCTCTGTCCCATAATGTAGGACGTATTTTGGCACTAGTGTAGTGTTGAAAAACATCTTATATTATAGGACGGAGGGAGTACTTGATTTGTGTTTGTGAACCCTGTATTGTTTAGTACTGCCGCTTTTGGTGTGTGGTGAGTCCTGAGAACAGTCTATGTTAATGTCTGTCCACTTAATTCAGTCTGTATATTTTGAAGTATCCAGATCATCTTTTTTGTAAGGACGGTTTATCAATTATGGCTACACTCCAATATCTGTATGCATTACAGGGTTTATCGCACCCACCAGGATTTCCAGTCCCATGGATGTTCGGTCCATACGATTTGTCACGACCTTTGGACTGTCCTGGTTGTGGGAGTAGGTGGGGGCCCTACATGCAATGCGTAGTTGGACGATCAATGTTCCGTTTAGTACTTCAACATAGTGATTTCCTGGTAAGGATTCACTCGTGTCACATCAAGTAAATCTTATTGATTTACTGTCTAAATCTTATTGATTTAATGTCATGTTTTCTTTCTTTTGCTGCAATTTTATGATGCATGTTTTGCCATGTGACATTCATCACAGAATAAACCGCTTGGTTTGCGCCACAATGGATATTTTTGCAGATTTCACTTCTTATGTCGTGTCAGTAAAGAAGGCACTGTCCATCACTTATATTACTGGAAAAAATTGGATCAGTCTGTTGGTTGAGTACAAGCCGAATCCCTATGATGAACTACAGTTTGGTTTATCAAACACGCCACAATTAGTCCTACTCGCGTTTAAAAGAAATGAAGAAAAAGACTGGATCATGGTCACGGAGCCTACTCAAGTTAGAAAGCTGATCATAGTAGACCAGACACGATCGTCATTGTCTCGCACATCGATACCACCTTCAGCAACGGATCGAGCATCGACAGTTGCTCTAGCACTAACAATGGCAGCAGCTCAGTCTGATCCAGCTGAGGATTGGGCACCGACCGCGTCAGCGGATCAGGCTGATCTACCGGAGGATCCGGCATCGACACCGGCACCTGCTCTGACACCGGCACTAGCTCTACAAGGATCACCATCTCCGGCAGCAGCAGCGGCACTACCAGTCGCACCAGCACGGACACCAGCAACGGCTTCGGCACCTGCACCAACACTTGCACTTGCATCTGCTCCAGCCCGTGCAGCGGCAACGGAACCAGCAGTTGCACCGGCACCAGACTGGGCTGCAGTTCGCACTTCAAATACCAAAGTCCTTACAAAAACCGACATGTCCACCTTCTTGGTAAGCATTGGCCGCCCAAGTGCTTCGTTCTTTTTTCTTTCCATGTTGTTTCACATGATTCACTGTGTTGATCTAACTATTTGTGTATGTCTTCTTGTTTGCAAACAGAGAATTCCTAGAGCAACGAGGGAGTCGTTCAACAATCCGGGCGACTGTGGCCAAGTTTCTCTTACCATGCGTAGCCTTGGTGTGAATGAACCTGCTCAATATACCGTAAGTACAAAGGATGGTCGCATGATGATTGATGCTAAAGATGGTCAAGGTTTAAATCTAAATCATATCTTGCGGTAGGGGATGATTTCAAAATTGAACTTTCTCGGCAAGGAGAGCTGGTCCAAATCAACTTTGAAATTCTTCAGTAGCAGCACGCAACTACCGAACTGATCTATCCTCCAAGAGATTTTGATGTAATAATCTGGCATGGTGAAACAAGTGTCCTGTGTGTATAAGTAGTACGAAAATATTATTTATCACATGGTATATCATTGATAGAATTGCAACTCTAATTGCTGGTTAGGAACTATCGTTTGATTTCATTCTAAGAGCTGTCGTGCTTTACTCAATTTTGTGTATTTGCCTTGCGACCGCATCTAAAACCAGCGCCGTACATCGCTTGCAATATGAAAAGCGCCGAGATAGAACACATGGGCCCCCAAACATGCAGGCCTACCGGCCTGTGGCCCAAAGTCCAGAACCGTGAGCCTGTCTGAGTATTATATTCTCAGTTGAACCCCCATAATGCCCGTGCGTTGCACGTAACAACAATATGCATTTGTATGAGTATTTTATCTTGTGAGAGAAAAGGATGAACGAGGGAAGGCCTTATTTGCAAGTGTGGAGAGGAGTGTGGGTACCTTTTTGCAAAATTGCCATAGTTTCCTTCCTATCCGTCAGATATAAATCAGACGACCTTTATTGCAGGATGGCAGGCACACCATCATCACCAACTCGTGTAAACTGTGTTAAAAGAACTCTGCTTTTTTATAATTATATATGTTATATATATTCCCCTTGATTTTTCTTATGTATAAAGTTGTGATATAAAAGATTTTTATATTTCTTTACAGAGGGAGTATCTCTCTGTCAATAATATATTTATGTGTAACTAGTTACTCCTGTCTTTCAACTTCCTTTCGCTGATATGCGGGGCACCCGGCAACGGGGTCCAAGTGCCATATGCACCAAATTAGAGTGCACAACTGCACGGTAGACACATCCCGGTCGTAGTGGCGCAGTAATGCCCAATGAGCCGTCAAATCACAAAAAACCCCACCTTTCTAGCTTTAGTAGTAAGCTGGACGGACTAAGCGTCAATATTTCACTAGGCCTGAATCCCCTTCTCCCTTGTCTGCTTGTTCAGAGAAAACCCCCGCTCAATGATTGCATAGGGTTTTCTCATGGAGAACCTGGTACGAATTCTTCATCCATCCCTGATAAATCCATGTCCCTTGGTCGCGGGTAATCCTAGGATGGCATCCGCTGCCGTTGATGCATTTTTCTTCCTACTGAATCTAGTGTGTTTCTTTTGAAGTGCCCAAAGTGTGAGGACCCTTTAGGTTTATGCGCCCTCGGCGAGACACCACACTTGTTCCTTCTCATCGTAACACAGGATTTTAAAACACGCACAATATGTTCTTAGAATCCTCTTTTCTATCTGAGAGGGTGGTGTTTTTGAACATGTTGTCGACTAATTTGGAAATTTCGATTGCTATATTTGGATAAAAGGTACTAGTACCATGGTCAACACTGACGTGAAGGAGGAAATTATTTCTAGATTTGGATAGGGAATACATTATGTTCTCATATTATTTTTCCTACAGTGCATTCGTTGGTCTGCCAGAACACATGTACTCAAGATGCTCGGCCTTGCCTTAACTGTATACACCAGTTTAATGGTCACAGTGAAGACAAGCCATGGATATAAGTTCCGAGTTGGGTTCATGAACCAAGAAGATCGCTGCTTTTTTATGGCCGAACTAGGATAAACGTTCTCAAGTATTACAGACTGAAATTTGATGCACGAATGTTGATGGAAATAGCAGAACCTGGTCTCATCTTCACTGCGATCTTCCACCCCGACGTCGTTCCAATTGTTCATCCATGTTAGTTTTGTATCTGGTTCTTGCTTGTTGCCTTGATTACTTCTTAATCCACCTATTTTGTCTAACTAATCACAATTTAACTTTAGAAGTAGCAACGAATCTCTCACGATGATGGTACTTCTAACTAATATTTTCTTATAATTGGTGGCACATGTAGGTTTTTTCAGAGTTAAGTAGGCTACTCGTTTGTTATTCTGTAAGAACTCGGCTATTACTGATGGCACTAAAGTTGACTGGGACGACATCCACAAGTTCCTACACTTTATTGATCGTCTTGAGGTCCTTGTGGGGCATTTCAATGGTGGAAGGCCACGTGGGATATGTGTGCCACTGCTGCACTCGTTGAACATGTCCAACTGTGTCGAGAAACTTATGGTATGAGCTGTTTTCTGTTATATATGTTGTTCATAAACTCTTGCTTACACACAGTTTTACAGCTGTGATCTTCTTGAAACAGAAACTGCCCATTTCGATTGTTCCTATACAGATGCCTGACCATGGTCGGGTCAGACTTGCGCTTGCTCAGAACATGATGTTTATGTCGACCTACTCCATTCCCCTTGGAGGTGAAAACATACTTATTCATGGGTGGTCTCAAATAATGAAGGCCCGTCCATCTTGGAGAATAGGACAGAAGATTATGTTCCTACTTTTCCATGGCTCTAAAGCGAATATACTGTTTATTGACCACATTACGAGATGAAGCCGCTTTCAGAAGGTTGTGGATGCGGGGGGTGGCGCCTGGGCCTTGTCCTGGGGCTTGGCAGCCTCACTCTTGGTTAATTGTAGGCAAAGTACTAGTGTTCGAGGCGTGTTTTGTACGGTTGAACCTGTATAAGTACTCATATTGCTTTCAGCTATGGTTGTTCAGTGCCCCTGCTGGTTTTAGTTAAGGTTGTTAAGTACTCCTGCTGCTTTTACAGTCTGTCGTGTTTCTTCAGTCCTGCCTTCCTCCAGCCGCCAAAACCAAACCAGTGCTGGCGGGGCCGCCTGCTTCCGCCTCCCACGGCTGGCTGCGCCGCAACGCACACATCATCGCCCCACCATCTCCTAAATCGTTAACACCGACGTCCGAGGCCTCGCCGTCGTCCTCCGCGTGCTTTGGTGCGCTCGCCGCAGTGCCGCCCTCTTGCGTTGTGAACATGGTCAACAAACAATAGGAATCGGCAGAGGACTATACGTGGAGAGGATGACAGTAGGGGCCCACCATGTCCATGGCCGGACGCAAGGTAGTTCCTCTTTTTTTGTTATATATACTCCATTGTCGGCATATGGAAAAAGAAAATGCTTCCTCCTAGTGGTTTCCTAACATCTCGAACCCACGACATTGTCAGCGTATATAGTCAATAGACAAGAGAACAACACCACAAGATCGGCTGACACCTGGGACGTAGCTGTTCGAGCAGCATTTTTTTGTTATTTTTGAGACAGAGCAGGGTTTCAACTGGGTTGTGGCCGTCTAGCACAGGATTATATTTTATGTTCACCATATGACCAGCCCAGCTATTTTTTCTTCATGAAAATGAGCCCAGATTATTTTTTCTGAAGAATACCCAATCTAAGCCTACTTATTTTTGTACACCCTGATGCTGCAACTCTTTCAAGACGCCTGCAAATCTTGAAAGTAATATGAAATGGGTTGTAAATATAAAAATAGATGACAAATTGGCAATTACTTTATAATTTCTAAAAAAAATCACATTTTTAGATTCCTATTTCACTGGGCTTTAACCTAATTTTAAATATATCTTCAAAGTACTTTAAATCTGGCTTGACATTTTGTTATTAAAAATAGTTTGGAACCCACAGAAATATGAGAAATTTCGTTTAAATTTTTAACCCTGGCCCTAGCCAACAAAAAACGGACTGCAATAAATTGCATAAGAAGTTGCAATGAGCTATATATAAATTATTAAAAAAATAGGGAATGGTCTGACTTGTGGGCCTATTAAATTGATGTGTATGCAAGATTTTTTACTTATTATATACGTCAACAAACGATTCTAGCAGACGTAACCGTTGGACATCAATCCAACGGCCGTCGTGTTTCTTCAATCTCTGATCTTCTTGCTCTAGTCGCAACATCCAGCGCCGACAGGGCCGCCTGCTCCCGCCTCCCGTGGTCGGCTGTGCTGCCGCGCAGGCCTCATATCCCCCTACTACTCCCACCACTGGCCAGACCATTCATCTACTCACCCACATCCCTCCACTACTGTGGCTTCGCCGCCTCCGGGTCATTCCCTTCCTAGGTCTCGCCGTCATCCATCGCGCTGGTGTTCTTGGCACGGCATGGTCAACATTGTCAACAAACAACAACATCGGAAGAGGGACGTACATGGAGAGGCGGACAGTTGGGACCCACATGGTCCATGGCCGCATGCAAGCAAGTACCTCCTTATTACGCCAAAAAGAATGAAGACTCCCGCTGACAGCTCGGACCCACCAGCTATATCTTCGCACGCAAGGAAGTGCCTCCTTATTACGCACAAAAAATGAATACTCCCCTCCTACTTGGGACGTACCATAGTGGGAGACTGACTTCTGGGCCTACTAAATTGACGCGGGCGGAGGGCTTTATCAACTTAGTCAACAAACGATTCTATCACCAGTGACCGTTGGATTGTTAACATCCAATGGTCGTCCAGCTTCTTCAACGTCTGATATTCTTGCTCCAGTCGTCCAATCCACCGTGTCTACTTGCCTCCCGTGGCCGGTTGTGCTACTACGGAGGCCTCACCCCCCTGCTACTCGCACCGCTGGCCAGGCCCTGCGGCGATGGCAGCCTCACACCGCAGCCGAAGCAGTCAACCCACATACTCCCCTCCGTGTGGGCACCCGCTGCCGCGTCTTCCCGAGCTCCACGTCGTCCCCTTCCTAGGCCTCGCCATCGTCCACCGCCCTGGTGCTCTCGGCAGGGCGTGGTAAACGTGGTCAAGGAACGACTTCCATCGGAAGAGTACTATACGTGGAGAGGCTGACATCAAGTGAGGAAAAACCAAAAACCCAAAACCCAAACACCTACAAACCGCAAGTGATTGAGCATCACTGAAGAGATTGATCCTGAGTGGATCCGACGCTTGTTACCTTTGAAGATTGTGCTTCTTCCAGACGGTTAGGCATCATGGTCTAGAGCATCCAAGAGGAATTGTGGATCGCTGAGTGACCAAGTTTGTGAAGGTTTGGAAGTCGCCTGAAGACTTACCACGAGTGATTGGGCGAGGTTTGTGTGACCTTAGTTCAAGGAGAATACGGTGAGGACTGGGTGTCTTGGACTAAGTGTCCTTGACTGGGTGTCCGGGACTGTGCGTCCTCGAGTTTAAATACTCAACTGCTCCAACCAGACGTACAACTGAGACAAAAGTTGGAACTGGTCTACCAAATCATTGTCTTCACCAAGCTTACTGGGTCTATTTCCTCAACTCTTTCATTTCCTCATAACTATGTTGTATGTTTGTTCATATCTGTGTTTGAAGACTTTGACTGAAGACTTTCTCAATTTCCTTAGTTCAATTTCTTCAGTCTGTTTGTCTTCATCCCGTGTTATCCTGTGATTACGCTTCCTGTACTCTGTGCCTGTCTTCATTTCATCATGATGACTATGCTTGTATTCTGTTATGTTTACCTTTGAGTACTTATTCCGCTGCTAGTAGTTCTTCGCTAAGGAATTTCCTCACCGGCAAATTCCTCAGTGAAGAATTTCATAAAAATCACCTATTCACCCCCCCTCTAGTCGATATAACGCACTTTCAATTGGTATCAGAGCAAGGTACTCCCTTGTTCTGTGTGATTTTGGTTTAATTGCCTGGAGTTTTAGTTATGTCGACCGTAGGTATGATCAAGGTCTCTGCTGGGTGTCCTACCTTCGATGGGATGGACTACCCCTACTGGAAGAATAAGATGCGAATGCATCTTGAAGCAATTGATAACGATCTCTGGTATGTTGTGGAAAATGGTGTTCCCTCAGTCACACCTTCTCTGAATGCTGCCGATGTGAAGAGATTCAAGCAACTCGACTCTCAAGCGAAGAATATCATATGTGGCCATCTGAGCAAAGGATAGTATGGCAGAGTGAGTGCTTTGGAAACAGCGAAGCTTATCTGGGATAGGTTGTCCAAAGTGAATGAAGGAGTCTCAACTCAGCGTGACTCTCGAGTTGATGTTCTTCGCAATCTCTTCAACCGCTTCAAAAGACTCGACAATGAAAATGTTCAACAAACCTTCGATCGCCTCACTGACATCTCAAATGAGCTTCAAGCACTTGGTGCCACTGACATCACCGACCATGTGGTGGTGAAGAAATTGCTGAGATCGCTTGATTCTTCATTTGACACTTTGGCATTGATGATACAAGAATGTGCTGATTACAAGTCACTTGATCCCGCTGATATTCTCGAGAGGCTAAATACTCATGAGTTCCAACTTGCTGAAAAGAGAGATCTCTATGGTTCAAGCTATGGCAGAACACGTGCACCGAAGGCCAAGGCAGTATCTGAGTCCGAAGATGAAGACTCTGGTAGCAGTCTTGGTGATCCTGAAGAACTGAGCCATGATCTGGCTCTGCTCGTGAAGAAGTTCCAAAAGTTCTCAAGATGTGGTCGCCTTGGAAGATCCTCAAGGAGCAATGATTCCTCATCCAGTGACTACAAGAAGAGGCTCTGTCACAAGTGCAAGAAACCTGGACATTTCATTCAAGATTGTCCTCAGTGGGAAAAGGAATCAAAGAAGAAGAAATACAAGGATTACAGTTCTGATGATGTAAAGAAAAAGAAGAAATCCACAAAATCCTCATCATCAAAATCCTCAAAGCCTTCATATCACAAGAAGAGCAGCTCCAAGAAGGCCAGGGCATTCATTGGCAAGGAAATGGACTCTGAGGCTGAATCTGAAGAAAATGAGGAAGAGGAGTCATCTGAGGAGTCCGAATCTGGAGTGGCGAGCCTTGCTCTCGCTACTGCATTCGTCAGCAAGTCTATCTTCAACATTGAGGAAAATGACCTCACCAACAAGGCTGATGAAGGGGATGATGACTACGCTCCCACCTATTGCTTCATGGCAAAGGGTGCCAAGGTACTCAAATATACCTCCTCTGAATCAAGTGAGAATGAATTTGATGAAAACCTTAAGCCCAGCTATTCTAAACTTGCTAAGATTGCTATAAAACAACAAAGGGCTTTAGAAAAGGTTCAAAACATGCTAAATAAAAGTGATGATATGTTGGGTGAAGAAATGGATCGCACTGAAACTTTGACTGAAAATCTTCAAAGACTTCAGTCCAAGCTTGAAAAACTTCAAATTCATCATAACACTCTCTTATCGGATCATGAGAAGCTTTCTTATGAATTTCTTCAAAGAAAGCAAGACCTTGAGAAGCTAAGAGTGAGTTATGAAGATCTTCACAAGGAGCGCGATTCATTACTTGCTCAACAAATCAGCGCATCTCAGGAAGAATTTGTTCCTCCATGCTTGAAGTGCATTGAACGTGAATCTGCTAATTCTTCACCTGAATGTTCAAATGCTGCTAATGTTTCAAATTCTTCACATGCCTCTGTTATAACTAATTCCTCATCTGAGGACATTGCTAGTATCACTGACAATGCAGGGCTAAAGGAATTGTACACGACAGGCATGTACAAAAGCCTCAAAGGGCATCAGGCTCTTTGTGATGTGCTTAAAAAGCAAATCCTCAACAGGAACCCTAGGAAAGAGGGTATCGCCTTTGAGAGGAAACTCAATGTTGATGGTACATATTGGAAGCCTGCGCAGTACCCCAAAACTACATGGGTTGCTGCAAAGGGACCTCCAGTTGATCCATCTAACTTATTTGGATTTGCATGTGAATCTCCTCATTCTAATGATGAGTCAATTGACTCCAACTATAAGCTATTCAAAAATTAGAATGGTGAAGTATTTGCTAGATATGTTGGCACTAACTGCAGGAACGGCTCCCCTATGAAGAAAATCTGGGTTCCCAAAAGATGCCTTGAAAATCTTCAGTTGAATGTCATCATGACGCCACCTGTGAAGAATAGGAACCCCAGATCAAATTCTTCATACGGACCAAATTCCTCATATGGATCAAAGTCCTCATATGAACATCATCGTGCTAACCCGTCTGTTTCGCAGGGAAGATCTAAGGATTATGGATATGTGCACTATTCTTCAAATCATTATGTCCATAAGTCCTTGAAGAATTTCTCCGCTTACTCTTATGCTTACTCTAACCCCTCTTATGTGAAACGAAATGGACTGGCTTCTATGCCATCCTTCTCGTATGGAGCTCGCAGAATGATGAACTCTTTGCCACCCCTTCAAATGTGGGTGGTGAAGAAAAAGAACTAATCTCTTCTGCAGGGTCAGGTCTCCAGACGCACGTAATCGTCTGAAGAATTTGCTGGAGACCTGAGCATGCCTGAAAGGACGCAGGCTAACCATGAAGAAATGAACTTTCATTTCTCACGTCCTCATATTGCTTTATCAGTTCTTTTACTTGATGAAATTGATCTGATGAATTGATGTCATATTCTTCACTGATGAAGTATATGAGTTTGTAAGCTGCACTAATTCATCTGCAGGATGATCAACCCAAAGCCACTGAGTGGGTCCTCAATAGTGGATGTACAAACCACATGACTGGTGACAAGAATCTATTGATGGATGCTCCATTATCACCGTCGCATCTGAAGCATATCATCTTTGCTGACAAAGGCAAAAGTCAGGTATTGGGTCTAGGTAAGGTTGCGATTACAAAGGATCGTGTCGGTGTTCTGGAAACGGGGGTCCCCAGACTTTCCTGCCTGCGGCCTACGGCGTGGCTCAAAGGGGAGCCCAGCGCGGCCCATCTTCATCAACATAGACCCAAGACCCTCGCGAGGGGCCAAGCCTCGCGGGGCGGACGACACGGAGCTTCCTCAGGAACGGCCTCACCAGGCTGGCTCGCGAGGAGGCAGAGAGAGATCAAGGCGGGGTACCTCACGAGGTGCCCGTGACGCAGGCCATGACGACCAAGGGCGCCAGGCGGGCGCCAGCCCGCGTAGTGTCCTCCTTTCCCCTTTGGTGCAAAGGGGGCAAGTGCAGCCACGGAGTACCGAGGCATCAGGCAAAGGTTGCCGTTTCAGTGCAACAAGACCAAGACCAGGAGGACCGCAAGACGGAGGTCATCGTGGAGCCCAAGACGGCATCACCACCAGAGCTTTGTGCAGGCGAGGACCAACTTTAGTTAGGATAAGTGTACTAGATGTTCCCCTTAAAAATGGCCAATTGTTGGCGCCCTTCCCGCTCAATATTTGGGAAGAGGCCCAGGGCCATTGCCTATAAATAGGACCAGCCACCCACAAGGATCGGGGTTCGGGTTCGAGGTAAAAGGAAGGTTAGAGATAGAGATCTAGGATCAAGGATTGGATCGAAATTAGAGAGAGAGAGAGAAGGGTGACTGAACTCCTCCTATCAGTTCGTCCCCGCCCCCCAGCAAAGAGCAGACCCTCGCGAGGCTGTTCTTCCTTGTATTGTTTATCATCATCAGCCCAGGAGGCAATCCACCACACCACGCACTGGAGTAGGGTATTACACCACAACGGTGGCCCGAACCAGTATAAACCCTGTGTCTCTTGTGTTGCTCTTTCCTTAGCTTAGATCTTAGCGAGGCGGAGGGGTGCAGGTAGGTAGGAGGCGAAATCTCCGCGCGCACCCCAGTGTTCGAACCTCAAGGGTCTGCCAGAACCCAAAATCCGACATTTGGCGCGCCAGGTAGGGGTGCGCCGGAATCCACCTTCTACCGCTTCATGCCCCATTGCGTCGACATCACCATGTCCGGCGACCAGGCGGGCAACCCAGATCCATGGGCGGCATGGCCCTCCCGTGCAGAGCCGCACGCCTCGGGCGACCCCATGCCCCAGGCAGCTCGCGGTCCGCAGGGCGCTGCGGGCCGCGGGCGATGCGGACATGCTTCGACAGCTCTCACACCGCGGCAAGCGCGGTCGGCAGCAAGGGCCTCCATTCACGCCGCGACCACGACACCGTACACCTGCCGGGAACAGGCGAACTCGAGGGCCGTGCTCACGGTGGCCCGAGAGCTGCTGCAGTGCAGGCTGCTGGAGGGTGGCCGTGACGTGCTGTTGGAACAGGTGGCAGAGCTCCTGGGCTTCGCCGCCTCGGGGGCTCACCCCTTCTGCACCCAGCTCCCGTCTCAAGCCCAAGGCGGCCCCCGCGGGGGCTCCGCGCACGCTCGCGGGCTCCAAGGCTACTCCAACGCCAGCGAAGCTGTCAGCACCGGACCGGCGGCGGCGCTACCCCCACTCCCGGTCCGCGAAGAACAAGGACTGACGCGACCCGCGGCCCCAGTGGACAGCCGCGCTACCACCCCACGGTGGGCGCGTCAAGCAAAGCTGCGTGGCACGCGGAGCACTACGGCATGGCCTTCGGGATGACGGCGCTGGAAGAATATGTGCCCCTCATGATGGACCAAGGACACCCTTACCAAGGCGAACAAGGCTCGCTCCTCAGCCCGAGCTGGGGGGACGAGGCGCCAGAAGCTGAGCCCTTCCAGGAGCCCCGGGACGGTCCCACTGGCCACGCTGGAGGCAACTATTATCGGGTACCGCTAATTCCTCAAGAGCAAGCATACGCTAATCATGGATCGCAGGAGGTGCAAGTCGCCACAGCAAGCAGCAGCCCCGCTCCCATGGTCTCCTACCGCTCGGGAGGAGGGCGCAGGGGGCTGTAGGAGAGGGGCCGAGATCCGACATCACCACCGCGGCGTTCGGAGCAAGGTGTTCTCAGGAGGTAGGCCCTCTGCTGGGGAGGTGCCTCAGGGCCTGCCCCTGGCGGAGGACCCGTGGTCGTCGGGGGAACCGCTGGCGACCGCTCTACCCCATCAGTGGCTTCCTGGTTTCCGGTCATCGTTGATGGCACTAGAGTGTGGCGCAAGGCGGGGCCCTCATCTGGCGATATGAAGCAAGGCCGGTTCCTGTAAAGAAGGCCCAGTGCCTGTGAAGCTCGCCACCCCGTGACACTCTCACGTAATAATGAGTGGGGTTGTACACGCCCCAGAGACTCAGGGGTGCCGGCCTCAGGCCCTGGGGCTCCCTCCCACGCCCAGTGGTAGCACTTAGCTCCACGCTGGTGAGAAGACGTCCAAGACTAGATTAGGTGCCGGACGCGGCCTTTTGTCTGCTTTCGTTGCTTTTCCCTTTGGTTGTCGCTTTCCCCTGCTGGATTCAAGTTGGATTCAAATTTGAGATTTGCGTGTGTTCGGGGAAGGGGTGCTTAGTATCGTTCGAGCAATTCCTCGCGTTTTGGTTACCACTTCGCCTCAGCTGCCTCCCCTCGTGAGCCCCTCGCGAGCCGGGTCAGGCCTAGCTTGCGCGCAGCCCACACTGCCGCCGTCGCGTCCTCTCAGGAGGGTGTTTTACTGCAGGTCCTACGGATTCAATCAGGGAACACTCGGGACACCACAGCCTCCCACAGGCTACCTCAGGGCTAGCACGGGACAAAGGTAAACTAACCGACCAGCGCGTCGCATAAGCCAACCACTTGGCACGGGCGCATGGGCAATGTAGCGTATACTAATACGATGAACACACGTTTTACATGAGGGGCTCCCCCTCCAAAATGCTCTCACAGCCATCAGGCCAAAACCTGAGTTCTATTCATGCAGGGTAAAGGAAGCAGGAACGATGCACAATCAGTCGGATAAATCCCCCAATGCGTCCTCAAGAGCACCACCCGAGCCGTTGCTGGCGTCGCTGAACTCGCCATCGCTGTCCGCGTCGCCGCCAGCGGCGTCAGGGCCGTTCACCACGCCGCCCTCGTCGGCAGCCACGATCACGCCGTCGTTGTCTAAAGCGAAGGCCCTGATAAGAGCATCCACATTGTCTTCCACCCAGTGCGCCAGGTCGTCTCGGACGGCCTGGGGGACTGGGGCGATGGCGGCATCGAAATCAAAGTGCGGATCCATGTTCCGAAGATGGCTGAAGACGCGAGAAAAGGCGCCCCCGAGCAGGGCGTGGCTCCTCTCCTCCACCAACCTGTCAGCCCTGACCGACCGCGCCTCCAGCTGCGTCACCATGTCGGTGAAGAACTGAAGATTGCCGGCATAGTTGATTGCGTGCGGCTCACCAACAGCCGCCTCGCAGATGTTGCCCAAGGCTGTGTTGGCTCTCTCCCGGAGCGTGGTGAGCATGGGGCCGTGCTCATGCTCCAGGATCCGCCGCTGACGTATCTCGTCCGCATTCTGGCGCGCGACGACCTCAGCCTCCTCCACCTGCTGGCGAAGAAGGAGCACCTCGGCCTGGGAGGTGGTTAGCTTACCTTGCGCCACCTCAAGGGCGGCCCGGAAAGCATCGGCCCGCTGCGTCACCTCCTCCAGCTTGGCCCTCAAGGCGGCAGTCCTGCCTTCGGCCTCGGCCCGGATCAACCCCAGCTTCTCCTCGAACTCGTGCTCGAGGTTCAAACGCGCCATCACCACCCGACGTCCAACCTCCTCCAGGACACGGGCTTCCTGTGCAGCGACATCATCCTCCGCCTGCGTCACCAAGCGCTCCCTCGTCTCCAGACGCTCGTACTCGCGGGTACGTTCGGCGGCTTCCAGCGTCAGCGCCTCCTCGCGCTTCTGGAGCTCTGCCGGGTCGCCAGAGGCCACCTTCATCGACGCGAGGGCTGCCTCGCGCAGCTCCACTTGCTCCTCTAGTGAGTAGCACCAGGCCAGGAGCTCCCGAGCCCGCTCCTCCGCCGCCTCTTGCCACCGGTCGGCTTCCCGGGCCTCCTCAGCGGCCCGAGATCGGACCTCCCGTGAGGCCGCCAGCGACGCCTTGGCCTCTGCGTCGTCAAGATCACGCTAACGGCGCGCAAGGGTGATGGCGCCCTCTAGCTCGCGCCTCTCTGCAGCCAGGCGCAGGCCCTCGGCCTCAAGGCGTGCATCTTCATCAGCAAGCTCCTCACCAAGCAGGCTCACCGCGTCAGCCGCCCTTCGAAGGAATCCTTGGAGAAGAGCGCGATGCTCCCGGGCGCGCTCGAGCACGTCTTCCACACCGTCATCTGCCACGAGCAAGCACTGGGGGCCACGAATCAGCACTCCCCCTCCTGGCAGGGGGCTGGGGGCTGGCACCCTCGCGACGGCCGGGCACGCCGTGCCAGAAGCCCGGCCTGGAGCCAGCCCGTCCCCGGATGAAGAGCGCAGGGAGCGCCTAAGCCAATCGCAGTCCACGATCAGGCGAGAAGCCCACGGCAGGCTGGTTATGCCACGAGAAGGCCCGCGAAGGAGGATCACGATGTGCACAGGGCCACGATGCGCCTCGGGACGGTTCGCCTCTCCGATCACCCTCACCACAAGGGCTCTGCTGCTCGGAGCGCTTGAGGACGGTGGAGGGGGCGAAGCTAAGGGGGACGGCACCTCAGCCGTCTCCGCGAGCTCGGCTGGAAGGGGCCTGCGGAGCAAGGACCAGTAAAAGCAACAGAAGGATCGGGAGCCGGGAAAGGAGAAGGCTTACTCATCAGTGGCGAAGTACTTCCTACGCTTCAGCAGGCGACAAGGGTAATCATCGCCCAGGGCCTCCCTTCTCTTCTGGAGGGCCTCAAAGTCCACGCGGAAGCGGCCCAAGAGTTGAGCGCAGGGATCAACCTGCGACGAAGATGGAGCGTTAAGGCGATCTGCGTCAGGGGCGCCTGCCTGATGCGCGCTGCCAATCGCCTCGCCAGGAGAAGCAGCTGGAGCCTCAGGGGCCTCAGTCGCAGGCGCTGAGGGCAGCTGCTTGTCACCCTCAGCCTCAGCGGCACGGGCCCCAAGAGTTGCTCCCTCATGAGCGTCGCCCGGCGTTGTCACCCTGCCGGGAGCCCCCTCGGCCTCTGGCGCCTCATGCCTCCCTACTCCGCCATTTGAGGAAGAGTCGCCTTGGCCAACTGGAAGGGCAGTCACCATCATTGAGTTATCGCGAGGCCCCTGGAGGCCGGCGGGGCGCGGCCCCCACTCATCAAAGATAGGCATCTGATTCACAAAATCGCCCCTGCTCTGGCAGAGGTACAGCAAGGCCCCTCCCTGCTGGATGCTGCCAGGGTTGGGGTCCCCAGTGAGGGTCAAGAGCGCTGTCCTCAGCGCTTCAGGCGTCAGGTCCTCTTCCTGGAGCCTCATACGATCATCACGCCCGAAAAAGGCCCACATCCGGTGGGAGTGGCGTTAGAGAGGAGCAACGCGGCATAGCAGGAACTCCTTCACCACCTTGGACGCTGTCATGCCAAGCGACCTCAAGAACGCGAAGCGGTGCCAGACGAAGACGAGCCGGGGCTCTCAAGCGTCTCCTGGCCCCAGCCCCAATTGGGGACAGTAGGCGAAGTTGGCTCTGATAGCAGGGGGCTGGGCACCCCTGCATCCACATACAGCCACCGCTCGCGGAACCCAGCCGTGGGCAGAGGGAGCTTGAAGTCAACCCCAGAGGCCGCTGTCTCAGACGCGGCAACGAAGCTCACGCACGCCCAGCATTGGGTAGGGTCGACAAGGCGCAGCGAGAAGAAGTGGCGCAGCAAGGCAACCGAAGGAAGGATGCCCATCATAGCCTCGCAAACAAAGGCGAAGACCGAAAGGAGGGTGATGGATTCAGGACCCAGATGCATCATGTGGATCTGATAGTGGGAAAGCACGGCATTGAAGAAATCAGAAAAGGGAGGAACCAGACCCGCCCACAGGGCGTCAGCAAAATACGGGACCTCGGTGACTATCCTGTCGATGGAGAAGTGGGACGCGGGCCAGGCTGTCGTCCTCCCGCATTCGTTGAAGATAGTGGCCAGAGCCGAGCTGACCTTGCCCAAGTCCTCGGCGGGGGCCGCCAACAGCGGCGGGCAAGGCGGAGGCACGAGTTTCTTCCCTCTTCCCTTCTTGGTCGGAGCCATGGCGATGGGAAGGGGGGGGAAGGTTCGAGATTGGGTTGAAAACAGGAGCTGGAGTTCGGGCGGAGGAAGGGCAGAGGGCGTTCGAGCAACAGAAAGGGGAGCGGCCATGTACGACTGCGAGTCCGCCTAGCATAGCCCAAAATAAGGGGGGCGTGGGGGAACAGTGCCACCCACGTCCAATCGACCGCCACGCGGCACCCAAGGCCGCAGGCTGTTAGGGCCCGTGGTGCTTCGCTCGCCCTTCCGCCTCCCTCCACGGCCAAGTCCGGGCGTGCCTTGGGCCCGGGGGCTACTGTCGGCGTTCTGGGAACGGGGGTCCCTAGACTTGCCTGCCTGCAGCCTGCGGCGTGGCTCAAAGGGGGGCCCAGCGCGGCCCGTCTTCATCAACACAGACCCAAGACCCTCGCGAGGGGCCAAGCCTTGCGGGGCGGACTACATGGAGCTTCCTCAGGCATAGCCTCACCAGGCTGGCTCGCGAGGAGGCGGAGAGATCAAGGCGGGGTACCTCACGAGGTTCCCGTGACACAAGCCATGGCGACCAAGGGCGCCAGGCGGGCGCCAGCCCGCGCAGTGTCCTCCTTTCCCCTTTGGTGCAAAGGGGGCAAGCGCAGCCGCAGAGTACCGAGGCATCAGGCAAAGGTTGCCGTTTCATTGCAACAAGACCAAGACCAGGAGGACCGCAAGACGAAGGTCATCGTGGAGCCCAAGACGGCTTCACCACCAGAGCTTTGTGCAGGCGAGGACCAACTTTAGTCAGGATAAGTGTACTAGATGTTCCCCTTCAAAATGGCCAATTGTTGGCGCCCTTCCCGCTCAATATTTGGGAAGAGGCCCAGGGCCATTGCCTATAAATAGGACCAGCCACCCACAAGGATCGGGGTTCGGGTTCGAGGTAAAAGGAAGGTTAGAGACAGAGATCTAGGATCAAGGATCGGATCGAAATTAGAGAGAGAGAAGGGTGACTGAACTCCTCCTAGCAGTTCGCCCCCCCCCCCCTAGCAAAGAGCAGACCCTCGCGAGGCTGTTCTTCCTTGTATTGTTCATCATCATCAGCCCAGGAGGCAATCCACCACACCACGCACTGGAGTAGGGTATTATACCACAATGGTGGCACATACCAGTATATACCCTATGTCTCTTGTGTTGCTCTTTCCTTAGCTTAGATCTTAGCGAGGCGGAGGGGTGCAGGTACATAGGAGGCGAAATCTTCGCGCGCACCCCAGTGTTCGAACCTCAAGGGTCTGTCGGAACCCGAAATCCGACAGATTGACACATGGACAAAGTCATGCTTGTTGATTCCTTAGGATACAACCTTATGTCTGTCTCAATGCTTTGTGATCTTGATATGGTTGTTTTCTTCGGCAAGTACCGTTGTGTTGTGATTATGGAAGCTGACAATTCCAAAGTCTTCGAAGGCTTTAGGAGAGGAGACCTGTATATTGTTGATTTCTCTACAGGACCACAACCAGCCGTGTGCTTACTTGCAAAAGCTTCAGAAGGCTGGCTCTGGCATTGATGACTTGGTCATGCAGGCATGAGGAATTTGCATACGCTTGCGAAGAAGAAGCATGTCATTGGCATGGAGAATGTCAAATTCCTCAAGGATCACCTATGCGGAGCCTGTGAAGCTAGGAAGATGACCATGGCCAAGCATCCAGTGAAGACTATCATGACCACCACTCGCCCATTTGAATTGCTTCACATGGATCTCTTTGGTCCTAATCATTATTCTGCTATCTCAAATGAAGCATCTCAATATGGCTTTGTTATTGTTGATGATTATTCTCGTTACAGATGGGTACACCTTGTTACTTACAAACATGAAGTGCAGGAAGTCTTCAAACGATTTTCCTCGAGGGCTTCAACCAACTTTGGTGTGAAGATCAAGCACATCAGAAGTGACAATGGCACTGAGTTCAAGAATTCTGGTCTCGATGACTATCTTGATGAACTTGGTATTACTCATGAGTTATCTGCTCCTTACACTCCTCAGTAGAACGGCGTCGTGGAGCGCAAGAATGGGACTCTTGCTGAGATGGCTCATACTATGCTTGATGAATACAAAACGCCTCGTCGTTTCTGGACTGAGGCAATTGATACTGCGTGCCACATCATCAACAGAGTATATCTTCAAAAATTCTTCAAAAAGACTGCCTATGAACTCCTCACTGATAAGAAACCCAATGTAAGTTATTTCAAAGTCTTCGGTGCTAAATGTTGGATTAGAGATCCTCATCACAACTCAAAATTTGCACCGAAAGCACATGAAGGTTTTATGCTTGGTTACGGAAAGGACTCGCACACCTACAGAGTCTTCAACAACGTTCTTCACAAAGTTGTTGAAACTGTAGATGTGCGGTTCGATGAAACTAATGGCTCACAAAGAGAGCACCTACCTACTATGATAAATGAACCTACACCTGAGGAAACTATCAAGTTCAAGGCTACTGAGGATGTCATTCCTACTGAAGAATCTGCTGAAGAATTCATTCCAGAACATGAAGAACATCGAGCTAATGCACCTGAAGAAAATGGTGGTGAAGAAAACGCTGATCAAACTCTTCAACGACAACCAGCTCATCCTCGCATTGCAAAAGAAGTGCAAGTTGAAAAGATCATCAATGACATCAAAGCGCCAGGTCCTCTCACACGCTCAAAAGCTTCACATTTGTCTAACTTTTGTGGGCAGTATGCTTTTGTCTCTATTACAGAGCCCACTAAGGTAGATGAAGCATTTCTGGAGCCTAAGTTGATTCAGGCCATGCAAGAAGAATTACATCAGTTCAAGCTCAACAATGTCTGGGAACTGGTCAAACGTCCAGATCCTCGCAAGCACAATATCATCGGCACAAAGTGGATCTACCGCAACAAGCAAGATGAAAATGGCCTTGTTGTGAGGAATAAGGCACGTCTTGTAGCTCAAGGCTACACACAGGTTGAAGGAATTGATTTTGATGAAACTTTTGCGCCTGTTGCTAGACTTGAGGCTATTCGCATATTACTTGCTTATGCTAACCATCATGATATCACTCTATATCAAATGGATGTGAAAAGTGCATTCCTCAATGGTAAGCTTGAGGAAGAAGTACATGTTGCTCAACCCCCAGGTTTTGAAGATCCAAAGAATCCTGACAAAGTCTTCAGACTCAACAAGGCCCTCTATGGCCTCAAGCAGGCCCCACGGGCTTGGTATGATACTTTGAAGGAACTATTCATGAAGAAAGGCTTCAAACCCGGTTCACTCGACCCTACTCTTTTCACTAAATCTTATGATGGTGAATTATTTGTGTGCCAAGTATATGTTGATGATATTATCTTTGGCTGTACTGACCAACGTTATAGTGATGAATTTGCCTATATGATGAGTGAAGAATATCAAATGTCTAGTATGGGAGAGTTGAAATTCTTCTTAGGTCTTCAAATTCGTCAACAACACAATGGCATATTCATATCTCAGGGGAAATACCTCAAGGATGTGCTGAGGAAATTCGGCATGCAAGATTGCAAAGGCATCAAAATTCCTATGCCCACAAATGGCCATCTGTGCACTGATGAAAATGGTATTGACTTCGATCATAAGGTATACCGCTCCATGATAGGTTCCTTATTATACTTATGTGCATCTAGGCCAGATATAATGCTTAGTGTTTGCATGTGTGCCCGATTTCAAGCTGCACCGAAGGAATCACACCATAAGGTTGTGAAGCATATTCTTCGATATCTAGCTCACACACCAACACTTGGATTATGGTACCCCAAGGGCTCGGCTTTTGATCTTGTTGGATATTCTGACTCTGACTGTGCTGGTGATCATGTGGATCGCAAGTCAACATCTGGTACATGTCATTTCCTCGGACGATCTTTGGTCTGTTGGTCCTCGAAGAAACAGAACTGCGTATCACTATCTACTGCTGAAGCTGAGTACATTGCCGCTGGTTCTTGCTGTGCCCAATTGCTATGGATGAAGCAAACTCTCAAGGACTACGGCGTCAACGTGAAGAATGTGCCTCTCTTATGTGACAATGAGAGTGCCATCAAGATTGCTCACAACCCAGTTCAGCACTCGAAGACAAAGCACATTCAGATTAGTCATCATTTTCTTCGTGATCATGTGTTGAAGGGCGACATTTCTATTGAGCATGTGAAGACTGAAGAACAGCTAGCCGATATCTTCACAAAGCCCTTGGTTGAGAAGAGATTTAGCAAGTTGCGGTGTGAGCTAAATATCCTAGAATCTTCGAATGTTCTTTGAAAAGGACACTCATCCCAACACTTATGCAAAATTGATGACTTAGATGTGCAACACATGAAGAAATGTTTTACTTCAATCAATGAAGAATAACACTCTTACTGTAAAGAAATTAATGAAGAATTTGATTCTCAGAACCCTACGATAATTGCACGCCACCGCCAAAAGTTGAAATTCCTCAAATTATTCATATTCTTGAACTTTGCATAGTCTTCACTGGTTCCGTTGTTTTTCTTCATTGGCTATATATATATATGAGTTTATGTCCTCTACAGCATTCACTTATTGCTATTTCTTCAAGTTGGTTTTCTGCTAAGTGAATGTGATCGGACCCTTCCCCTCTATGTTATACTCAACCCAATCTATTCACAAATTCTTCATGTGCGTTCTATTTGAAACTCGTTCAAAATCTTCACTGTGTCCTTGTCAGCTGAAGAAATTGAGAACGGAATTTTAAAACTAATCTTATCCAAATTTTCAGTTTTGCCGCTCAAATCGTTCTGCATCCCACGATAAATTTTTAATTCACCCACGATCTTACACGATCTCCACTACATAGTACGTGGGTGACACATGTCATGCGAAGGAGAAGGGTCAGGGGCACGTTCGTCCCAAATCTTCGGGCGAACAGTTTTTCACTGCTACTATAAATACCCCCTCATCCCTTCCTCACTTCCTTTACTCCGCTCGATCTCTCTCTCCCACTCGAGCTTCCCAAACCCTAGCGCCACCGCTACTCCATCGTCGCCGGTGAGGAAGAGCTCCACTGCCTCGACCTCGTCGTTGTCGTACTCGCGCCGACTGCGGAAATCTTCACCTCCGCCGCCGCCGTAGACGTCTTCCTCCGCCAAGTTAGGGCGTGGAAGATCTACACCGACGAACTCCACTGTTTCACCTCACTGTTCGTCGTGTTCTTCATTCAGGGTAATTAATAGTTACTTTTACTGCCCTCCTTGATTCGAATTTTCTCTATAAAATCTTCAAAGGTGTTTTATTCTTCAAATCTTGACAAACTAAACACCTCACATGTCATCTGTTCTTGATTCGTTTCTCTAAGCATCATTTTTCTTCAAGATTCCTCAATTGTGTGGATCTTCGATCTATACAACTCTGGAACCTAAGACAAAGAACGCTTAGTGAAAATCTTCAAGACTCATCTGGTCAAATTCCTCAAACTTGTTCTTTTTGAAAAACCTTCTGAGAACGCATATGACCTCTCCAAATTCCTCGCAACTATACTCTGTTCACAGGTACACATGTCAGCTGCTGAATCACTAGGTTCTCATCAACTTAACTCATTTGCAGTGTTCCTCGAAGAAAATTTGCATACTTCTTCAGAGAATTCGATTGTTCAAATTCCTCAACTGAAGAAAATGGCTGATGGTAAGAGGCCACAGAAGGGAGGAAAGAGGCCTGAGGTAAATATAGCGTTTGAGGTCCCTGATGACATATATGTTGGGTACTGCACACCTACAGAGGAAACCAAGAATGAGCGCAAAGTGCGCAAACATAGGATAGAGAGGAGATGGACAAGATAATGGAGGGAGTACAGATATGTCACTCCTAAGTACATGAAGAAATTTGCACTCAATCCTCCATGCCCAAGAGCTCCATTGGCACCTAGCCAAGTAGCAGATCCCACCAGCCTCAAGCGCGGTGAGGACTATCCTGATGAATGGGCCAAGCGCCAAGGCAAGTTGGCCAAGCAAGCCAGAGAAGAAGTGAGGAAATTCAATGAAGACTCTTCTGTGGCTACTGCTGCCTCTATTGAGGCCTCTGTCAAGTCGAGGAAATCCATGCCTAAGAAGCCTGCTCGTAAGACAAGTGCTTCACCAATAGTGCCCTCACGACCAAGTTCCTCAGCTGCGCCCTCACGGCCAGACTCTTCAAGGTCCTCACGACCAATCCCTCAAGATGCTCCTTCAAAATCCTCAGCACCTCCTCCAAAGTCCTCAGCTGTTCTGACAAAGTCCTCAGCACCTGCGCATCTGGCCTCGTGCCAAAGGACTACAGGCATCTCCATTGCCTCTGGTGTCTCAGCAAGCTCCTCAATTGCACCAAATTCTTCATCTGGCCCCACTCTGATGAAGACCAAGGCAACTGCGGGACGAGGTCCTCGGCCAAGTCCTCAAAAGAAGCAAGTCGCTTTCCAAGTGCCACCAGAAGAAGATGAAGCTGATGATGATGAACTTGCAGAAATCATCAGAGACAGACAAGTTAGGGCCGCTAGAGCCAAAGGCACAACTGTGCCACTGCTTTTGGATCCCAAGCTGATCCTCGACTACATTGATCTCTGGCACAAGGACCCAAATACTCCTATGCCTAACTTCAAGCTGACGCCTGGTCAAAATCACATGCTGACTCATTTCATCCAAGAGGAGAAATGGAAATATGATCAGGCCAGGCAGATCAAGAAGGCCCAGTACAGAAAGGAGAAATTTCTGAAGAACAACGTTGTCACTATGACAACTGATGAACTTGTAAAAATCCAATCTAAAATCAAAACCCTCAGCGATGACTTCAAAGCCTACTATGCTGATTGGCAAGGAGCCAAAGTTAGACTTGTAAAGATAACTGAATAGTTCACTTCAAATGTTGCTGCCCCAACGCAACAGGAAATTCCTCAGGCTGAAGCATCTGCTTAGCCGACTGAAGAACATGCCAGCACCGCTGATGAAAATCAGGCTGCTGAAGAAAATGTGAGTTCCAGGCCTGATGACTGCACTCCAGCCGCTGAAGAAATTGCCAGGGCATCCACTTGTGGTGCACCTGAAGAAACCGAAGAACTCAGGGCAACTGCATCAGTTGTGCCTGAAGAAAATCAACCAGATTCCTCAGCTGCTCCTGCACCAACTTCAACTCCAATCCTTCCATCTGCATCAGATGTGAAGAAGACCAAGGCTGTTGAGCGTGCTGTAGTGAAGAAAAGGAAAGCATCAGCTGCTTCAGATTCTTCAGCTCTGAAGAAAATGAAGCCTATGACAAGCTCATTTGCACATCCTATTGATGCTGTTCCCATCTCAACCAGGCCATCAAAGGACCTTATTCCTTTTGATGAAGAATATGTGATCCCCAGCGGATCTGATGAAGAAACTCCTTCTGCTGCTTCGTCTGAACCGTTGGATGAAGAAATTGAAGTGGATGCGATCCCTTCAACACCTATCATCTCCTCGCCCATGCCTCAGTTCACAGCTGAAGAGGCTGGCATTGAAGAAATGGAAGATGAAGATGTGGACATTGGCTGCTCCACACCCGTAATCAGTGATGAATTCTGGGAAAGTCAGCATCCAAACTCTCCAATGTTCACCCCTCTACAGCAAATTTCTCAGTCCCCCACACAAACTGTTCACATGGGCTCTAAAGAAACTCATCCCACTGCATCTGTCCATGAGGAAATTCCAACCACTAGAGCTGAAGAAACTGCTGCTGCTGAACAACCAACTACGCAGACTGCCACTGAGGAAGAACCAGAAATTCCTCAGCCTGAAGAACCTGCGATTGAGATTCCTGAGGTCGTGATGCAACTCACTGACACTCCTCTGCCAAAGCCAAAGGATCCATTCTCACGCAAGCAAAAGTTCAAGGCTGATGATTTCTTCGGCGAGCACGTATTCTTCGAAGATTATAACCCATATGACTCTGCTCGCATTAGGAAGAGGCGTTTCTGGACTGCTAGTCAAGCCAATTTCTATTCCTTAGTGCTGTTCAACAAGGAGAAGATTTTCTACCATGAGCATATTCCTCACGTGGATATGGAATCTCTGCCATGCTTCACACCAGTCCTCAGTGTTCTTCACGATGCTGGACTACTCAATTTTTGCTCTAACATCTGCGATTGGAATGAAGAACTGATTCTTCAATTCTATGCAATGCTGCACATCACCGGAAATGCTGAAGATGTGAATTCATGGGTGCTGGACTGGATGTCTGAAAACACTCACTACACTGCACCAACCTCTAAATTGCTTCGTGCTCTACCACCCAGTCCTCCCCTTGAAGAAGCTCGCTGCATCTATAGTGAACCTGAGCTCACACATCATTACATGCAAGTGCTGATGAAGCCTTTGAAACCAGGTCAGGCACCACGAACAAAATTCCTCGTGAAGGAATTGTTGTACGTGCCCAGAACTATCTATCGTATTCTTACGAGGAGAATCAGTCCTATGAAAGGCCACGACTCATCTGATGAGGAAATTGTTGGCATCATGAAGAATCTGGTATTCAACATCGTTCATGGCATTCCTGTCAACTATTACGATTTCTTCATGAGGACTATGGCCAATGTTGCACTGTCTTCGTTTGAGCTGAAGCCTTATGCACCTTGGATCATGAGATTCCTCAGGACAAGATCTTAACTCAACTACAAAGCGGATTTCGAGAATCATCTCAGCTACTTGCCCCCAATTGAAGTCCTCAAGCAGACATATTCCTCAGTTGATGGAAAGGGCAAGGCACCAGCTGTAATTGATAAAGGCATTCATCCATTGGATGGTCAGTTTCGCAAAGCTGCATCTTATTCCACCAATGATGACTCTGCCACACATGACTCTGCCAATGCTCCCAAGTCCACTCCTCAAGCCACTGCTCCGCGCGTGATGACAGACTGTGAACTTCTGCTTAGTCTTCACCAGAAGGTGGATCGAAATCACAAATGGGTTAAGCATCAGTTTGGTTCACTTCTTCACAACATGACTGCCACACACAATGCAGTGAAGAAAAACCACTACTACCTCCATCAAGTCTTCGGTCGCACCTGGGCAATCCTGTCACATCTGTATGGTGAAGAAGATCTGAAGAACATGGGTCTTAATGAAGATTTTGACTGGTCTGCACCTCCACCGAAGAATTTCAAGAAGGTCAAGGTTCCTTCTCTGGTGGCCAGCTCATATTCTTCATCGCGCGGCACTGATGAACATGAAGATTTAGATGACACTGCGGCAGGCCCTACATCAACCAACGACCCCAACAACGCTGGCGCTCCTTCATCAACTTGATTATCTTCAGGGGCGTTAGTCCTCAGTTTCAATCCTTTTGGTCATTTGATGACAAAGGGGGAGAAATTTGAGTTAGTCTCCAAGCGGGTCTATTTTATCGCCCATATACAACATTTTTTTTTGCTAAGTTACAACTCTCGTTCTTCTGAAACTTTATTGTATCAAGTTATAATCTTAAACCCGATGGTGATTTGATACTTTTGATGCACTATGCTCTGATACTCTTTTCTGCATGCTGATTCCTCGTTAATATTATTGCACGCATGCTGAATTTCATCAGGCACCATATTTCATCATGCATTTCAAATTCTTCATATTATATGTTAAATGTGTGTATGAATTACATGATATAGGGGGAGATCTCCATGATTCAACTCTTCAAGTGTGCATTGCTTCAAAAGAGAATTCCTCACTATGCACATCTTCAGGGGGAGTTCTTCTATATCTTGCAATCAAATTCCTCAATATCAGTATTTACACTTCATATGTTAATCCCCGTTGAAAACTTAACCTATATTGTCATCAATCACCAAAAAGGGGGAGATTGTAAGTGCATCTAGTGCCCCTTAGTGATTTTGGTGTATTGAAGACTTATAGGTTAAGGGACTAATGCATGTGTGAGTGTACACAGGTCTATAAGTCTATGAGGAGTTTGATATTTATAGGAAAAGTCGACCCCGAAAAATGAATATCTTCGACTGAAGATTTTAGTATTTCTGAAGACTTTCATGAAGACTTTGAAAGTGAAGAAATTGGTGTGTCCGTGAAGACTTGATATTTATGCGAGGAATATGAAGCTTGAAGACTTTCGTGTTCATAGTTTTGTTTTTCTCTTTCTTGAGTCATAGGAAACACCGTACTGTTAAAGGGGGTCGAGGAAATACTAAGGAAAAATTTCCATGTGATGCTCAACTCAAAATCCTACACCTACCAATCCCTTCGAGTGAAGCCATTGGAAATCTCATACAGTTCAGTCAATTTCTTCAGTGACAGAGACGAAGTTCTTCTGGTCTCTGAGGAATTTGTCCTGACTGAGGAGTTAGGAATTCGCCAGTGCGGATTGCCTACACAGCGAGGAACATGATAGCCCTGAGGATTTTGGTACTCAAAATTCCGACCGTTGCTGTGCTATGTGCCAGCTGTTCCAAAATATCTATCCACCTAACGGTCATATCATTGAAGGGCATTTATGTCTTATCATGTCGGGCTGCTCCCTAGGCTATAAATAGCTGCCCCCTACAACCACTAGCCGGGAGAGGCTGCTCTGGAAGAAACCGACACTTGTCCATTTAGAGCAACCCATCCTCCGAGGACTTTGAGCGAAAATCATCAAGTGAGGAAAAACCAAAAACCCAAAACCCAAACACCTACAAAACCCAAGTGATTGAGCATCACTGAAGAGATTGATCCTGAGTGGATCCGACGCTTGTTACCTTTGAAGACTGTGCTTCTTCCAGATGGTTAGGCGTCATGGTCTAGAGCATCGAAGAGGAATTGTGGATCACCGAGTGACCAAGTTTGTGAAGGTTTGGAAGTCGCCTAAAGACTTACCACGAGTGATTGGAAGAGGTCCGTGTGACCTTAGTTCAAGGAGAATACGGTGAGGACTGGGTGTCTTGGACTAAGTGTCCTTGACTGGGTGTCCTCGAGTTTAAATACTCAACCACTCCAACCAAACGTACAACTGAGACAGCAGTTGGAACTGGTCTACCAAATCATTGTCTTCACCAAGCTTACTGGTTCTATTTCCTCAACTCTTTCATTTCCTCATAACTGTGCTGTATGTTTGTTCATATCTGTGTTTGAAGACTTTGACTGAAGACTTTCTCAATTTCCTCAGTTCAATTTCTTTAGTCTGTTTGTCTTCATCCCGTGTTATCCTATGATTACGCTTCCTGTACTCTGTGCCTGTCTTCATTTCATCATGATGACTATGCTTGTATTCTGTTATGTTTACCTTTGAGTACTTATTCCGCTGCTAGTAGTTCTTCGCTAAGGAATTTCCTCACCGGCAAATTTCTCAGTGAATAATTTCATAAAAATCGCCTATTCACCCCCCCCTCTAGTCGATATAACGCACTTTCACTGTTTAACGTGCGGGCCGCACATGGCACCAACACAATACGAGCTTCGTCTGCCTGGTGCGCAGTCGGGTGAGTACTAGTAGTACTACTACTTTGATGTGTCGCGTCAACTCGCAAAAGTATGCAATACTTCCTCAACAAACAAGCATATAACCTTCTTATACTTTTTACCCAAAGGATCTTTATATCCAACAGACACAAAATATCTGTTCGACTGTTGGAAATTACTTTAACTGCTGATCTGATGTTGAAGTAATTGCTGCATCGCCACCAAAACCCACCATCTATTAAGCTAAAGTAGACCGAGCTAACCCCTATATTAGCATATTAGTAAGATAAACAGAAGGCACTATAAAATCATTTAGGAGGTGAACTTGTCAATCTGAATGTGGAGGGACACCGTCCTCGACAACCCAGCCCCGACCAGCAGCTTGGGCAGAACTGTGAAGAAGGTCAGCTCCTGCATGGCGATGTCGCTGGGATCCTTGCTACATGTCACCTCAATTTCCACCTTGACGGCGTCGGTCCTGCCTTTAGGCTCCCTTGGCGGCCCATTCTCCCACAGTTTGGTCGCATAGTGCAGTGGTGGGGATGCCCCGCTCTGATGCAGACCACCGACATGGCGATAGGCGCGCCAATGTCGAGCATGCCGCCGACCAAGAAAAACGTGCGGGTGTCCTCCTCCGTGAATAGCAAGAGCCGTGGCTCCGACACTGGCACTTGCAGCTGGAGCACCTTGCCGTAGTGGATCCTCTGCATGGGCATGGGATGCATGGTGCTGATGTGGTGGGGGAGCGCCGGCCGCATGCCTTCGTAGCCTCAGACGGGCATGGGGAATTTGCAGGGCGCGAGTGGACACATGCTCTGGAGATCGGCGAGCTTGTGGTAAGTGGCGTAGAGACCATAATCTTCGTGTGGGCACTCCACCCTCACTGAGGAGAGGACGACGTCCATTGCCGGGTTCCGCACGTCAAAGCCGCCACCGCGCTCGCACTTCCGGCACTGCCACTGGTTCCAGGTGCCCTCCCTTGCACTGCACAAATCAATAGAGCATCACATTAATCAGGAAACCTGCACCTTGCTCGATCAGCCGAACGGACGAGGTGTATTCGAACCTCATACACTAGAGGCTTCAAGGGGCGGAGGCACAAGGGGCAGTGGAGCAAGGTGAGGTCCATAGAGACCATAGAGAGCTCCATCGTCGGGTCCTGTTTCATCGGCATGAGCTCGCCCTCCTCGTGCACAACCATCTATCACTTTATGGCGGGGCATTAGAAAGTTTTACCATCACATATTCATACTACTTGAAGGTGCATTAAATCAACACATGCAAGTATCAAAAGGAAAGTCACGGCATGCATGCATGCATGCATGCGTTGTAATTAATGCATCGGTAAACGCAAATTATTGAAATATATCGAGTGCACTACTTTCATGTGTCGCATCAACTCGTACAACAAGGAGAAGTTTGATTACAGTGCCCTCTTCCTCGCGAGCGTGGTGGCTCGCAGGACTAGGGGAAGCTTTCACTACACGCTCTCCCTCCCGCACGCGGTGGACATGCAGCAGTTCATTCAATGTCAGATGTCCAGAAGCATACTAGAAGTACTCCATTGTAGTAGTACCATCATTGTTCTACTTCCCGAAGAGGCGAGCGCAACCCAAACGCTCGTGTGGCAGTTTCATGTGTAGGGGAGGTAGTATAGTGACATAGTCTAGGATAGCGTGTACCGTGCCTCTAAGCTTAAAATTATTGGAATCGGCTCTAGGCTATGAGGCTGTCTCGAAGCATTTTTGATTAAAATAATCCTCCGGCCCTGCCTGTCATCCTGGTGATTGTACTTTGCACGTTGATCTGGTCAAGATAGGAATATATATTTTAATTTGTGGTGGGGTAAATGTTAGGGGTAGCAACAAATATATTGTACACTACGGGTCTTTTAGCCAAGTTTAGAGGCAAGCATTTGGGGCCAGTGCTATGATGTGTCACGTCAAATCGTACAATGAGAAGAAGCTTGATTTTACTACTAGTACGCCCTCTCCCTCGCCCATGCGCGCAGTGGCTCACAAACGAGGACATGCTTTTGCTTACTACAACAAGCTATCCCTCCCGCACGCGGTGGACGGACATGCAGCAGTTGATTCGATACTGTAGAATTAGTAACATCATTGTTCGTCTTCTCGAAGAGGCGAAGAGCCAAGCGTAACCCAAACGTGGCAGTTGCGAACGCTCACGTGGCAGTCTTGTGTAGGGGTGGGGCGTGGTGCGACAGTTTTATGGCAATTCTTTTCTACTGTTGTTTGCGTCCAATAGGTGCCACCGTCGGATGCAGATCTTATGGTTATAGTGGCATTTGCTAGTGTTGCCATATCATTTATAGCCAACACATATACAACAAGCTTAGCCTCTCATCTTCTCTCTATCTCTTTCCTCACATTTATTGCATCTACCTTGGAGCACGCATATAGCCAGGCTCTTGCATGATATTAGACTAGACACAATGGAGAGTAACATACACTAGTAACATAGACATATCCCTACACTATGTTACTATCTTCATAGTGGGTAGTAGCATAAGTGTGGTGTCATGCAAAGCTTCATTTATTAGGTTATAGACTCATATTGCATTGGGACATGTGATGTCACAGTACCTAGCTAAGTTACTCAAACTATCTCTCTCCTCATTAACTCATTACCACATAAGCAAATTTGCTGAGTTGGACACGATGTTACTACTGAAGTTACTCCCACTATGGCTAGTCTTACTTTTTTACGTCTCTCTCCTCCACATAGACAAAATTGCCATGTAAGCAGGCTATAAGCCCATTATTGTACTTGCTCTTAATAGTATAGCCTTGTAAATCGGAAAGGAGGGACTACTCCCTCCGTTCCTAAATATTTGCATTTCTATAGATTTCAACGAGTGACCACACCGTAAATGAGTACATACGAAGCAAAATGAGTGAATCTACACCGTAAATAAATATGTAGTTCTCTCATTTTCCTCTCTACCTTGGTCGCGGTGCACAATATTGAGTATACTACTACTGACTAGTCTTTTTTTGACACACATTTACGTTGATGGCTTGAATGCCAATGAGGTAGAGGGTAGCGGTTCCCGAAACATTGAACGGTCAATTATGCCTCCACATTCAATTAGCAGGTGGAGATAAGTAATTAGAGAAGAGGAAAGGATCCAGCACGATGTGAATGCAACATAGTTTGGACTCTCATCTAAAGGTTCCCCACCACTCCAATCCATCTACTCCTAGTCTCTGCGCAACACTGCCACCTCTTGAGCTTGCATTGGTTTTTCCCTTGAAGAGAAAAGGGTGATGCAGCAAAGTAGAGTAAGTATTTCCCTTAGTTTTGAGAACCAAGGTATCAATCCAGTAGGAGACAATGTGCAAGCCACCGAATACCTACACAAACAAACACCAACTTGCACACAACGCGATAAAGGGGTTGTCATTCCCTTCACGGTTATTTGCAACGTGAGATCTGATAGAGACAGATAAACGGTAAAGTAATATTTTTGGTATTTTTGGTTTATGGAACAAAAAGTAAAAGATTGCAAAGAAAGTAAATCGGAAACTAAAATTATAGATTGGAAACTTATATAATGGAAAATAGACCCGGGGGCCATAGGTTTCACTAGAGGCTTCTCTCAAGATAGAAATTATTATGGTGGGTGAACAAATTACTACCGAGCAATTGATAGAAAAGCGCAAAGTTATGACGATATCTAAGGCAATGATCATGAATATAGGCATCCCGTCCGTGTCAAGTAGACCGAAACTTTTGCATCTACTACTATTACTCCACAAATCTACCGCTATCTAGCATGCATCTAGAGTATTAAGTTCATTAAGAACGGAGTAACGCCTTAAGCAAGATGACATGATGTAAAGGAATTAACTCAAACAATATGATGAAAACCCCATCTTTTTATCCTCGATGTCAACAATACAATACGTGTCGGTTCCCCTTTTGTCACTAGGATCGAGCACTGCAAGATTGAACCCAAAGCTAAGCACTACTCCCATTACAAGAAAAACCAATCTAGTTGGCCAAACAAAATTGATAGTTCGAAGAGACTTGCAAAGATATCAAATCACGCATATAAGAATTCAGAGAAGATTCAAATGATATTCATAGATAAGCTGATCATAAATCCACAATTCATCGGATCTCGGCAAATACACCGCAAAAGAGTATTACATCAAATAGAACTCCAAGAACATCAAGGAGAACTTTGTATTGAGAACCAAAGAGAGAGAAGAAGCCATATAGCTACTAGCTATGGACCAATAGGTTTATGGTAAACTACTGACGCTTTATCGGAGAGGCAATGGTGTTGATGTAGAAGCCCTCCGTGATCGAATCCACCTCCGACGGGATGTCGTAAAAGGCCCCAAGATGGGATCTCACGGGTACAGAAGGTTGCGGTGGTGGAAAAGTGGTTTCATGGCTCCCCTGGAAGTTTTCGGAGTAATTTGAGAATATATAGGAGGAAGATCTAGGTTAGGGGATCACCGAGGGGACCACAAGGTCGGGGGCGCGCCCTACCCCCTGGACGCACACTCCACCCTTGTGGTGGCCTCGTGGCTCTTCTGACTTGCACTCCAAGTCTCCTAGGTGTCTTCTGGTCCAAGAAAAATCATCAGGAAAGTTTTATTCCGTTTGGACTCCATTTGGTATTCCTTTTCTGCAAAAATCTAAAACAAGGAAAAAACAGAAACTGGCACTGGGCTCTAGGTTAATAGGTGAGTCCAAAAAATCATATAAAATATTATATTAATGCATATAAAACATCCAAAACAGATAATATAATAGCATGGAATAATCAAAAATTATAGATACGTTGGAGACGTATCAAACATTGCCCAACGCAATCCAAGACCAAGACCAAGTGACCAGAAGCCACAAGCACCCTTGGCGTCGATGGATGCGAGCGGCAGTCGGCCGTGTCGGATCGTCCAAGATGCTGGCCTGCGGCCCCGCACCGCACAACGTTTCCAGACGGTGCTGGCGAGCGCCGGCGTCATAGCCCTCGTCGTCGCCGGCTTCACCTCTCACATGTGCCAGATGATGGTCGACTACATCCGCAAGTTCACCGCCGTCAAGAAGCACGCGGACGACCTTGTCATACTACTCTAGCCCACGCGCCTAGGCTCCTTGTTGCCTGCCACCCTCATTGGCCTCCAAGGTAACGAACTCTTTGAAGCACTAGTGGCCCTACAACTGCCGGAGGTCACAACGAAGAATGTGCACCTCGAGGCTGCGCTCGCCATGCAGCGCCTCGCCATGCAAGAAACCATCGACCTGCACATCCACGTCTACGAGGAAATCGTCTACATATGCCACTACAAGGCAAGCGAGGAAAGAAAGACGTTGGCCTTCTTCCAGCGGCTGGAATCTTTGGATGCCATTGTTTAGAAGCATGTCAACCTGGCCACTGCTACTTAGCCGTCGGTCGATGGGCCGACGCTCTAAGTCGAGGAGGTGCACATTGTCGATGGATGCATCTTTCTTCTTGCCTCCTATAACCAGCACTGCATCGCCTCGTGGCCTTAATGTTTTATTAGTGTATGGCATTTTTATTCCAGTCGTAAATGACATGTGTGATCCCTTGCTCTTATTTGGCGTTAATTATATGTAGTATCACTGTCTTCGTCTGGTGTACTACCTAGGTCCTGGTTTATTAGTCCCTTTTGTAATTTGTGCTAAATTTTGACCAGAGATTTAATTGAAAAAATGTTAGTGCATGTCAATAGAAATTATATCGTTTGATTTGTATTTGAACATAGTTTTCAATGATATAGTTTTGGTGACATGCATGAACCTTTTGTTAGTCAAATTTATGGTCAAAATTTGGCACAGATTACAATGAGGAGCAATAAACTAGGAGGAGGTAGATTGGTCCGTCACCATCGTGTTTTGTGTCTAATTTTGACTTCAGCGACCCAACCTACATGGAGGGAGTACTGTATACATTGGTGTGACAACCAAATTATTCAAAACTGAGCGTTACTACATGTCACGAGTTCAAAATGAGAAAGTGGAAGAAGTACATCGCGGTCTGTCCGGCACGCCGCTCAAGCTAGGGAATGCTTGTTGTCTTAGCATTTTCACTTTCAGGTGGGGCTGCAGTTGAGCAAACCGACTATCAGAAAATCCCCACCCAGCCCACCGCGTGTCGCTGAGTTAGAATTAGAAGAGAGAAACTCTTATAAAAAATAGAGTTGGTGATGATGGTGTACCTGCCATCCTGCAATAAAGGCCGTCCGATTTATATCTGGCAGATAGGAATGAAACTATGGCAATTTTGCAAAAGGATACCCACACCCCTCTCCGCATTTGCAAATAAGGCCTTCCCTCGTTCATCCTTGTCTCTCACAAGATAAACTACTCATACAAATGCATCTTGATGTTATGTGCAACGCACGGGCATCTTGCTAGTAGAAGATAGAAGCAAGGGAGAAGAGCTAGCTGTAGCATAGACGCTGTTGTCAGACGGGACTCGTGTTGATAGAGTAGGAGTATCGAGTACTCGTACCTCTTTTTTTAGGGAAAAAGTAGTCGTATGTATAGTACCACTAGTTGGGTGCGTGCGACCTATACCTGTCATCACTTTAGATCTCGCTTTCGAACCGCAGCTACGCTTCATAGTACATATTTTTTCACGCATTTATCCTCAGATATGTACTCCTAGGCTATTTCCACGTGCTCCCTTTCACCGACATGTGGGACATATAGCATCTGGGTCGTAGTGCATGCATGACTCGGAGCATATGCAACCATGCCGATGTACTTTACATTTCAGACCTCACAAATTACATGCAAACCCCCCGCAGAAGGATAAATAAATAAATGAACTACTACATGCAAACCAGATTATTTTCATAGAAACTGGAGCACGTTCATTAAATTTTGGACATAACACATTTATAAAAAAAATGACCGGGCCTAAACCAGTCTAAGGGCCTCTTTGATTCGCGGGATACTGAAAACACAGAATGGAAAAAGTATGATGGCGATGAACCGAGAGGAGGAAGAGGAGGAGTACTGTACATGCTAGAGACTGGATTGTAGCACATGGCCATATCAACACATTGTATTCTGTGACCTATTGCCTGCTGGTTCACCGGGCTGCCGTGGTTCGCACTCCTCTGATGTGAGTAGTAGTACATCGCTGACATGTGGGAGAGCCAGCATCCGAGTCGACATGTCATGCACCAGATTAGAGTGGTGAACGGAAGGGGGCATCACCCCGGTCGTAGCACCAGTAATTAATGACTATAGTGAGTAGTCATATCACAAGACCCCGTCTTTCCAGTAGTAATGTGCCGTCAAATCGCACAACCCTACCTTTCCAGCAGTAAGTTGGATCCACTACTCCCTCACCCTCCTCGCCTCTCTGTCAAACTGCCTACGTGAAAACTGCCGCTCGTACTGCCGGGGAAAAGCCCCGCCCTCAACTTTTAACTACTCATAGTATAATTTTGTATTGATGAATTGCGCCATTGAAAGCACAAGTGCTCCCTGGGTGATTTTGGTAATTAATGTCAACATATCTCTTGTTGGACTAATACTTCTACCTAGTGTATTCCAGATGAGTTCAATAGTGGAGTGGCTTGGACAAAAGGATGTGGAACCCCTTCAAGAAGCTAAGGACAAGGATTGGCAAAAATCTCAAGCCTCTACATTTTCATTTTAGTGATCCAAGATAACATTGAGTCCATAGGAAAAGCCAATACTATTAAAAGGGGATGATGTGCTGCTTAATGGCTTGCTTTCTCAAAGTGCTTAGTGATATGCTCCAAAGCCCTCAACCACTTTCTCAATTCCATATATGTCCCAAACCAAAATTCAAACTAGGCCCCACCAATTTGATCTATCCGGCACCACTGTGTTCACTTCACATAGCCACTTCCAGAAACCCTAATCAATTTGGTCTCACTGATGGGATCTCGGTCTCACCGAGATGGGCTTGCAAACTCTCTGTTGCCTATTGCAATTATTTCGGTCACACCGACATATGCAGTCGGTCCCACCGACTTCGCTTGACCAACTCTCTGTTTTTCTTATTACAAAGATCGGTCTCACCGAGTTTGTGTAATCGGTCAAATCAAGTTGAGGTTTTACCCTAACCCTAGAACATCGGTCCCACCGAGTTGATCATATCGGTCCCACCGAAAACACTAACGTTCACATTTTGAACCAAATCGGTTTGACCGAGTTTCTTGATTCGGTCCCACCGAGTTTGGTGAATTGTGTGTAACAACTAGATTTTGTGTGGAGGCTATATATACCCCTGATGACCCACAAGTATAGCGGATCTATCGTAGTTCTATCGATAAGTAAGAGTGTCGAACCCAACGAGGAGCAGAAGGACATGACAAGCGGTTTTCAGTAAGGTATTCTCTGCAAGCACTGAAATTATCGGTAACAGATAGTTTTGTGATAAGGTAATTTGTAACGGGTAACAAGTAGTAAAAGTAAACAAGGTGCAGTAGGGTGGCCCAATCCTTTTTGTAGCAAAGGACAAGCCTAGGCAAACTCTTATGTAATGGAAAATGCTCCCGAGGACACATGGGAATTATCGTCAAGCTAGTTTTGATCATGCTCATATGATTCACGTTTGGTACTTTGACAATTTGATATGTGGGTGAACCGGTGCTTGGGTACTTCCCTTACTTGGACAAGCATCCCACTTATGATTAACCCCTCTTGCAAGCATCCGCAACTACAAACAAGTATTAAGGTAAACCTAACCATAGCATGAAACATATGGATCCAAACCAGCCCCTTACGAAGCAACGCATAAACTAGGGTTTAAGCTTCTGTCACTCTAGCAACCCATCATCTACTTATTACTTCCCAACGCCTTCCCCTAGGCCCAAACAATGGTGAAGTGTCATGTAGTCGACGTTCACATGACACCGGCGGCGGCAATTATCGGGTACCACTCATCCCTCAGGAGCAAGCTTATGCTAACCATGGGTCGCAGGAGATACAGGTCACCGCAGCAGGTGGCTACCCCAATTCTGCAGCCTCATACCCCTCAGGAGGAGGGCGCAGGGGGCTACAGGAGAGGGGCCGAGATTCGGGTTCGTCACCGCGGAGGTCAGAGCAAGGCGTTCTCAGGAGGTAGGCCCCCTGTCGGGGAGGTGCCCCGAGGCCTGCCCCCGGCAGGGGACCCGTGGTCGTCGGGGGAACCGCTGGCGACCGCTCTACCCCATTGGCGTCGTCCTGGTTACCGGTCGCCGTCGATTGCGGTAGAGTGAGGCGCAAGGCGGGGCCCTCCTCTGGCAATAGGAAGCAAGGCCGGTACCTGTGAAGAAGGCCCAGTGCATGTGAAGCTCGCCGCTCGTGACACTCTCACGTAATAATGAGTGGGGTTGTACACGCCCCGGAGTCTCTGGATAGCCGCCCTCGGGCCTCGGGGGCTCCCGTCCACGCCCAGTGGCAGCACTTAGCTCCGCGCTGGTGAGAAGATGTCGAAGACTAGACTAGGTGCCGGATGCGGCCTTTTTCTTTTGCCTTTCCTTGTTGACAAGTTCTTCGATTTGGATTTAAGTTGGATTTGAGCTCGATGCTTGCGTGTGATTGGGGGAAGGGGTGTTTACTCTCGTTCGAGCAATCTCTCGCGTTCTGGTTTCGGCTTTGCGTCCAAAGTCAGCATCGGCTGCCCCCCTCGCGAGCCCCTCGCGAGCTGGGCCGGGCCAGGCACGTTTACAACCAGGACCGCTGCCAACGCACCCTTTTCGGAGGTTTTTGTCGCGGAATCTACAAGTTAAACAGAAGACACCCGAGGTGCAGCGGCCCCCGCAGGCCCGCTCGGGACTCGTCGGAGTCGGAAGGTACACAAGTCAGTTGGCCCATCACCGGGCCAGCGGCTAAGTTCAGACGCAACATTATGCTTACCAGGGTACTAATTGCAAACCTTTACATGAGGGGCTTCCCCTCCCAAAATGCTCTTACATCCTTCAGGGCCAAGCCCGAACCTTCTTCGTGCAGGTTAAACAGCAGTGACATGCGGTCAGTCAGACATATCAATCACCGCGTCTTCTTGGGCATCCTCGGAGGCATCACTGGCGTCGTCGACATTGCCGCCGCCGCCAGCATCTCCATCAGCGCCAGGCCCGTCCACAACGCCACCTTCATTGGCGCCCACGACCACGCCATCGTCATCAGACGGAAAGGCCCTGACGAGGGCGTCCACGTTGTCCTCCACCCACCGCGCCAGGTTGCCCCGGACGGCAATGGGCACGGGTGCGATGGTAGCGTCGAAGTCGAAGTGGGGGTCCCTATCCTGCAGATGGCTAAAGACGCGGGAGAAGGCACGCCCGAGCAAGGCTCGGCTCCTCTCTTCAACAAGCCAACGGGACCTCTCAGATCGGTTCTCCAGAAGCGTCACCACATCGGTGAAAATTGGAGGTTGCCGGCGTAGTTGACCTCGTGCGGCTCCTTAGCGGCAGCCTCGTAGATATAGCCCAAAGCTGTGTTGGCCCTCTCTCTGAGCGTTTGAAGCATGGGGGCATGCACATGCTCCAGAACCCGCCGCTGACGGATCTCGTCCTCATTCCGCTACGCGACGGCCTCGGCGTCATCAACCTTCTGTTGGAGAAGAAGCTGCTCAGCCCGGGAAGAGGACAGCTCCGCCTACGCCGCGCTGAGGGCGGCTGCGGAGGAGTTCGCACGCCCCGTCACTTCGGTTAGTTTGGCCCTAAGGGCTGCGGTCTTACCCTCAGTCTCAGCCTTGATCATCCCCAACCTCGTCTCATATTCGCGCTCGAAGGCCGAGCGAGCTTCCGCCACGCGGCGATCGACTTCTTCCTGGGCACGGGCTTCGCGCGCGGCAACGTCATCCTCCGCCCGGGCCACCAGGTGCTCCCTCGTCTCCAACCGCTCAAGGTCAAGGTTACGCTCAGCGGCCTCCAGCGTCAGCGCCTCCTCGCGCTTCAGAAGCTCCGCCCGGTCAGCAGAGGCCACCCCCATTAACTCAAGGGCCGCCTGGTGCAGTTCCACTTGCTGCTCCAGGGAGTTACTCCAGGCTTGGAGCCCCCGTGCGCGCTCCTCCGCATCCTTGCGCCGTCGGTCTGCCTCCCGAGCCTCCTCAACGGCCTGGGAGCAGGCCTCCCGTGAAGCTGCCAGCGGCGCTTCAGCCTTCTCGTTTTCAAGATCACGTTGGTGACGTGCGAGGGCGATGGCTACCTTTAGTTTGCGCCTCTCCTCAGCAAGGCGCAAGCTTTCGGCCTCGAGGCGCGCATCCTCATCAGCAAGCTCTGCCCCGATCCTGCTCATCGCATCCGCCGCCCTCCGGGGGAACTCTTCGCGAAGGGCGCGTCACTTCCGGACGCGCCTGAGCACGTCATCTGCATCACCCTCTTCCACCGGAGCATGCGGAGGGCCCCGAGGCGGCAAGCCCCCTCCCGGCGCGGAGCTAGGGGCTGGCGCCCTAGCCATCTCCGAACGGACCTCTCCGGGAATCCGGCTTGGCATCGGTCCACCCACGGAGGAGGAGCCAAAGACAGACTTCAGCCACTCGCCATCTATGATCAGAGGAGGAATGCGGGGCAGGCTGGGTGTGCCCCAAGAGGACTCATGAAGAAAGGACAGCGGGCGCGCAGGCTCGAGGTGCCCTATGGAACGGACCACTCCTTCAACTGGTCTGGCAGCAGGGGTGCCGCTCGAGCTCGGCGAGCCTAGGGCCAGCGGAGAAGGCGAAGCTTGGGGGAATGGCTCCCGGGCTGACTCAGCGGGTTCCGCAGGGCAGGGCCTGAAAGGGCCACAATCAGTCGCAGGGATAGCAAAGTAAATGAGCAAGGAAAGAAGAAGACTTACTCATCCATGGCAAAGTACTTCCTGCGCTTCAACAAGCGGCAAGGGCGGTCGTTGCCACCCAAGGCCTCCTTCCTCTTGCGGAGGGCCTCGAAGTCTACGCGGAATCGACCTAGGCGCCCGACGCAGGGGTTGGCCCCTGGTCTGGAAGAAGCGTCAAGATGATCAGCGCTGAAGGAGTCAGCCTGGGGGGCGCCGTCAGGCATCTCCTCGTGAGGAACGGCCGGGGCTCGGGAGCCCCGGCCTCAGGAACCACAAGCCGCAACTCCGCACCTGCCGCCGCTCCAGGGTGGGCCTCGGGAGACGCCGCCTTCGAGGCTTCTCGCGGCATCAACACCTCGACATCGGGCGCCTCAACTCTCGCCGGTTCTCGTCTCCCCGCCCTGTCGCCCGAGGAAGGACCGCTGTGGGCGGCAGGAGAAGCAACCACGGTGGCTGGGTTCTCGCGGGGCCCCGTGAGGCCAGCCAGGCGCAGTCCCCACTCGTTGAAGCTGGGCATCTGCCTCACAAAATCGGCCCTGCCGGAGCAAATATACAAGAGGACACCATTACTCCGAAGGCTGCTTGGGGAAGGATCGCCGGTCAAGACCCTCAGCACCGTCTGCAGCGCTTCAGGCGCCAAGTCTTCCTCCTGAAGCCGCATGCAGTCTCTGTGCCCCACAAAGTCCCACATCTGGCGAGAGTGGCGTTGGAGAGGAGCAATGCGACATTGGAGGAACTCCTTCACCACCTTGGGTGCTGTCACATTGAGCGCCCTCAAACTCTGGAAGCGGCGCCAGACGAAGGAGAGCCGGGGGCTCGCGAGCACCTCATGATCCTAGCCCACGTGGGGAATAGCAGGCGAGGTCGGGTGCGAGAGCAGAGGATTGGGCACTCTGACATCCATGTACAGCCACCGCTCTCTGAACCTGGCGTCAGGAGAAGGAAGGCTGAAGTCGATCCCTGAAGCGGCCATCTCTGGCACGACGAAGAAGCTCACGCACCATGAGCACTGAGTGGGGTCACTCAGGCGCAAGGAAAAGAAGTTGCGCAACAGGGCAACGGAGGCAGGAATGCCTATCATCGCCTCGCAAACAAAAGCAAAGACAGCCAGAAGAGTAATGGACTCCGGCCCAAGGTGCGTCATACGGATCTGATAATGGGAGAGCACCGCGTTGAAGAAGGCGGAAAGGGGGGGGGAACCAGACCCGCCCATTGGGCATCGGCGAAGAATCGGACCTCCGTGACGATCCTATCAAGGGAGGCATGGGACGCAGGCCAGGCCGTGGTCCTGCCGCACTCGTTGAAGACAGTTGCAACGGCGGATCGGACCTTGTCCAAAGCTTCTGGATTGAGTATGATCGACCGGGCGATGGCGGGGGTCACCGCCGGAGGTGTGCGGGTCGAAGGCGCGGGCTTCTTTCCCCTTCCTTTCTTCGTCGGTGCCATGGCGGTGAACAGGAGGAAGAACTCGAGCCGAATTGGCGGCGGAGGCTGGAGCTCAAAGAAGAAGGAAAGGTAGGAGGCGGGGGAGCAGCGGAAAGGAGGAACAACTCTATGCAACTACGGGTCCGCTTAGCCGGGCGTGTAAAAAGGCATCATGGGGAAGCGCAGACGCCCACCTCCAGTCAATCGCCACGCGGCGCCCGAGGCCGTAGGCTTTTTGGGCCTGCGGCGCTTCGTGCTTGCCCCTTCACTTCCCTGCTAGGCCAAGCCTGGGTGCGCCTTGGGCCGGGGGCTACTGTCGACGTTCTGGGAAGGGGGTCCCCAGACTTGCCTGCCTGCAGCCTGCGGCGTGGCTCAAGTGGGGGCCCAGCGCGGTCCATCTTCATCAGCTCAAGCTCAAGACCTTTGCGAGGGGCCAAGCCTTGCGGGGCGGACGACATGAAGCTTCCTCAGAGGCAGCCTCGTCAGGCAGGCTCGCGAGGAGGCGGAGAGATCAAGGCAGGGGTACCCCACGAGGAGCCTGTGACGCAAGCCATGACGTTCGAGACTAGGAGGGTGCCAGCCTGCGCAATGTCCTTGTTTCCCCTTTGGTGCAAAGGGGGAAAGCATAGGCCAAGGCATTGGGCAAAGGTTGCCATTCCGGTGCAATGAGACCAAGACCAGCAGAGCGGTAGGACGGAGGTCACCGTGGAGCCCAAGACGGCGTCATCACCAGTACTTTTGGCAGCCGAAGACCAGCTTTGGTCAGGATAACTTGTACTACATGTTCCCCTTCAAAATGGCCAATTGTTGGCGCCCTTCCCGCTCATTATTTGGGGAGAGGCCCAGGGCCTCTATAAATAGAGCTAGCCACCACAGAGTAGAGGGACGGTGAGAGATCTGGGAGAACCCTAGAAGAGAGAGAGAGGTGACTGAACTCACCCTAGCAGTTCATCGCACCATCTCAAGAACACCTCTCGTGAGGCTGTTCTTCCCTTGTACTGTTCCTCATCAGCCTCTGAGGAAATCCACCACACCACACACCGGAGTAGGGTATTACACCACAACGGTGGCCCGAACCAGTATAAACCTTGTGTCCCTTGTGTTGTTTGTTGTTTCCAGTTTAGATCACGCGAGGAGATTGGACGTAGGGGAGAGATCTCCGAGCGCACTCTAGTGTTCGAGCCTCAAGGGTCTGCCGGAACCCGAAATCCGACACCCATGATCCGACATCCACTTCCATGACGATAAATCGCTTGTCACAGAAGTGCTTTCGTCAAGGGTGACCGACATGTGGCATCCACCGTAACAGAACACCGTTAAGCTATCGGGTCCAGTTTTGGATCTGATAACCCGCTAACAGCCCCGACCAATGGGGATTTTCCACCTGTAAAATCATCATTGGCTGGAGGAAAAACGTGTCGGCTCACCGTTGGGACATATGTCATCCACTCATTGGACCGAAGGCGCCTATGATAGTTGACACGTGGCATGGCCAAACAGAGGCCCATTCCTGTGAAAAGGCCGGCCCATTTGACTTGGTCAAAAGGTTGCGGGCCAGCCCATGGAAAGCCTGTTAATGACATGTTCGCATATAGCCCATTTACAGCCCGCTAACCCAGGGCCCGTTACGACGTATCCGAATTAGACCCAGTAGCGTCATGTAGGCCGTCCAATATGATTCCAGCCCATTTTAAGTTCCGTCCCATGTATGGCCCATGACGTCTTCCGGCCCATATGAGGCCCTTTGTAACTCTTGGCCCATTAATGGCCCATGGTGAAACTGGCCCGTAATGAACAGTGTATCACTTTATACCCATTAACGGCCCATTAATCCATTGGGCCGTTTGTAGCCCATGTTATCTTTCGGCCTTCTCTTGGCCCATTTATTCTTGGGCTCATTTCCAGCATTTGGTTACTTACGACCCGTTACTGCCATTTTCTGCTTGTGGGTCAAATTCAGCCCGTGGTTACAGTCGTCCCATTTGTGGCCCGTTAATACGTTGGGCCGTTTTCATAGCGTCATCAAATACGGCCTATTAACGACGACCCGTTATGGTCGGCCCATGAATGGATGACTCCAACTCTAGCCTGTTTACGGCCATAATGCGGTCTGTTTTTGGCCCATGTTTGGCCAATTGATCATACGGCCCGTATAAGGCCCATTGATGATACGGCCCGTAGAAGGCCCATTGTTTCTATGGCCCGTAGAAGGCCCATTGTTTCTATGGACCATAGAAGGCCCATTGTTTCTACAGCCCGTAGGAGGCCTAGTGTCACTATTGTAAATATGTAGCCCATGGCTTGTTAAAGGCGGGAAACTACTATAGGTTTAGACCTGCTAATGGCCCAAGATGATTATAGGCCCACGTTTTGGCCCATATGAGTAACGGGCCGGCCTGAAGACCGACAACACTAAGATCCACTGAACCTTCCGGCCTAAATTACAGCATACCGACCAAAGAATAAACCTAGACTATACAATAAAGAAATTATGACATATTACATTCACTGGGAATCAAAGTTCGCTACCGGTGATAATAAAGCACAACATGACCGTGGATTACATACACTGGGCATCAAAGGTCGCCACCAGTGCATATAAACGCGCCGACAAAAGAATATACAAAACTGAGAGCACTTCAGAAGGCACTAGACCTGGCAAGGTTAGGCCTCGCAAGCAGTCGAACAAGCTGATGAGACCTCAGGTGTGTCAACGCTAGATGCTTCATCCCTAGCTGTATGGCACCATGGTGCGCAAGGCAGTCCCCTGACATCTTCATTACATCTTTGACTTCAAGTCGGAGCTGAGCTGAAGCAAGCCTTTCCGCTTTAAGTTGAGACTGAAGAAGTCGAACTGATTAAGGCAGCGACTGCACAGAGGTTGTGTCACATCTTCTGGTGAGTAGCTTCAACTCACTGTCTTCATCAAGATAGGACCTTGGGGTCATCTCGCTATCCTCAAGATGGTTTGGCTCACTATCTTTCTTAAAGTTCTGCCTGGCAAAAGAGATACGACTCTGAAAGAGAAACAAGGAGACACCTAACATGTTTCACAATTATATAAGCAACTAAATGGATCTATTCTGCATAAGGAACATGTTTTTGCAACTACAATTTAAAACTAGTAGTTGTTGCAAACATCCAATCAGATGTAAACAGCAGTGGAGGAAATGATGCCTATCCAAATCTATACTAGAACAAAGTTTGAAGGCTTGAGAAGGATGAACTTACATTACATGTTAACACAGGCTGGACAAAGCCCTTCTCCATGTTGATGGAAGGATAATTCAATAAATTCCCCAAAGAAAATTCTTTATAAGCATTGCCATTATTCTACATTTTGCAAAGAGTAAATATAGATCAAATAATATTGGAAGAAATAGAGGATAATGAAGCTTAGGTGCAGACTGATGATACATAATCAAATAGCAATTAATTAAGTACATCGTTACAAGGCAAAAGGTACTGACAAGAGGAATGCAGACATCAACGTGTGTAGTGGCATTGGCTTTATTCAACATTTTGGTAAGAGTAAATGTAGATATGATAATTTGGAGAAAGTGGAGGGCAGAGTAGATAAGATGCTGAGTAATGCTAGACAATCAACTATCTCGCGATGCATGTACAGTAATACCACCACCGTCCGTTATTACTTGTCACTCAAATGGATGTATCTAGCACTATTAAGTTCTAAATACATCCAATTAATCAACAGTTAATTCGATACAGAGGGAGTACATGACAATAGGTACTTACATGAGCAATCCAAAACTTCATAACCATTGTGTTAATTCTACATTTATCTAAGAGTAAATATAGATCTTATAATCTCAAGCAAAGGGAGGATAAAGAAGCAAACATTTACAGTGATGCTACATAATCAAATAGAAATGAGTGTAAGTATGCTGACAAAGGGCAAGAGGTACTGACAAGAGCAATGTAGAGCCCGGTATTGTCGTGAGATCCTATGATCCTTTGAGCAAGGAGATTCATCTGAAATTAGTTTTCATAAAAGAGAGAAGGTAAGGCACATGCAGAAATTTAGGAGTTCAAATTTTGAATTGATATCATAGACAGTACCTGACGTTGGGCTCTCAGCAGTTCTAATAGGAGTTTGGCCACTGGAGTAGGGGTAAAGTCTGGTACAGTTAAGCCTGTGTTTTCTGTGGCTGCTGATCTATCTGATTTAACAGGTATCACTACCTTTTCCAAATACCTAGTTTGTACTCCTTGAGGATCTGCACTCACCCTCTTCCTTTTGGACATCTATTACAAAAGAACAACATTTGACTAGAAAATCATAGCATGACGACACATGGAATAGGTACAGAAAATGGATAGGTATGGCATATAGTCATATATGATGCTTAAACTAAGCAGATGGTGTAAAAAGTAGAAGTAATGCAAGAGGTCAGATGCAAAATATGTGCGACCAATACAACCTTGCCAAGTTAGAGCATGCACCTTGATGGGTGAATAAGATAGGCCCTCCTCCACCATGCCAAGATTGTTAGCTAGTGGATTGTTCCGCAATATTCCTCTCATGCGCCCATTCTCATATTCATTTTGATAATGTTCAATACCTGACATGCATGAAAACATAAAAACAAGTGAGATTATCTTTGTAAGGCAGACGTGATTCTAATCCAATACTTCCTCCCTGTAAACCCCTTTGTGCTATCTCTGCAATTCTTCTAAGAGGTGCCATGCATGCTGTAATTTGGTGTGTGCATTAATATAAATGTGGCCTACTACTCAAAATATGAAAGCTCCAGAAGTGATGATACTTCACAGATGACAGCTTCAACATATAGTAAAGAAGAACAAGTCGACCTGACCTAACAGATTCAAAATATACTAAGGGAGAATAACTTAACCTGACCAGTCGACCGCAAGAGAAGAGGATCATCTTAAAGAAGAGCAGAAGAGAAGAGGATCATCTCAAGATATTACAAGTATTTCTATACAATGTCGGTTGGCCACCCATGATGAACCAGAGCGCATAGAAAAATACTATTCCTTCTGGTCTCTCCATATGTGGCTCACATGCATTTCGAAACTAAAGTAGGAACATTTAGCTGACCAATGAAACATCTCTCGGTTTTACTAATATCAGCATAATATCAGATTTGAATTTGTACAACTAAGCTTGTTTACCTCGATGGGTGGAGCAGTGCTATTATGACACGAACCACTTAGGCTGATCGTGGTCATCATAAAATGGGGAAACCATAAGCATGATGAGTATAGTGTTGACCGTGGCAGTGGGATGGTAGATCTGAAGCTGCAAACCGCGCAAACGGTAGTTAGCAACCGATATTTGCTTTGAAATAACAACTAAGATTTGGTATGGACAAGAAAGTACAGTCAACAAGTGACAAAGAAATGCAATTCTGTTGTCTCTCTATATGTCGCGACATGCATTTGGAAACTCAAGTTGGACCTTTAGCTAACCAATTAAATCTATCTGTTAACTAATATCAGTATCATATCACAATCATATTTGAACAACTAAGCTTTGGAATTTTGAGTGTTGTGTTGTTTATCTTGAAGGGTGGAGTAATGCTAGTACGACAGAAAGCACCTACGCAGATCATAGTAGAGTAGATAAAAGGGGAAAACCCTAAGCATCAAGAGTAAAATCAGGAAAGTGGAACTAGTTGGACCAGTGGGTGGCACACATGCTTTTCGAAACGAATATAGGAACATTAGGTGACCAATTGAATGTTCTCTGTATTAGTAATATGAGCATCATATCAGATTCGTATTTCAACACGTAAGCTTTGGAATTATGAGTAGCATGTTGTTTCACTTGATGGGTTGAGGTCTTGAGGAGCAGTGCTAGCATGACACAAAGCAGTGAAGCACCTACGATGATGGTAGTGAAAATAAAGGGGGAAACCATAAGCTTTACGAGTATAGTGACCGTGACATGGCGGATCTGAACGTGCAAACCAGACAAAGCTACTTCGCAACCAATGTTTGCATTCAAGTAGCCACTATGATTTGGTACGGACAAGAAAAGTATAGTAAAAAATTTAAGATCTATTTTCCGGGTGAGATCAATAACTTAAGTACATATGGAAGAGTACCACCTCTCTTGCAACACCGTGTAGGCCCCTGCTGATACGTTGAGGGTGCTGCGGGTGTGATGGCTGTCGGCGGCGGGGAAGAATACTTTAGATGGCAGACGACCGGGTCGGGGGATAAATCCTGTTGCTGTGGACGAGGCGGTCGTAGGAGCGGCAACATTAAGGTGGACGACGGCGCCGATGAAGCGAGATGACGCGATGAAAGGATCCTGGTCCGGCGCCGTGGATGAGAGACATCCATCTCTTGCAGTGGACGACGGGGTAGGGGTAGTAGCTCCGGCAAGGTGGAGGATGGGGTGGCGGACGGAGGAGGCTGGCCGCAGTGGGGAGGTTGTCGTGGCGCCAACGGTGTATGAATGGGGAAATGGAGGGGGAGGGGGATCTCAAACTTTGGGACGCGCTTATTTGAAATGTGACTTATCCCCCGTTTAAAATTTCGGACATCATGTCGGTTGGGGATAGGACGGTAATCTCGCATCTCCCAAATATTTTCCGGTAACGATTTCGGGCGAGGGGAGGGTGTTTTGCCGCCCACGGTTGGTGCCCACGATGTATGAACGGGGCTGACAGGTAGGGAAGTTGTGTCACGTCTGAGGGAAGTTACACATCTGCCGCTATTTAAAATATTAGCCTACATCGATTTCGGATGAGGAGAGTTTTTTTTGCCGCCCACCGTGGATAAATGGGGAAATGGAGGGAGAGACACATGTCTTTCAGACGAGCTTGAATCAAATGTGTTTTGCCTCCCATGTTTGGCGCCCACCGTGTCTGAATGGGCTCAGAGGCCGTCGTGTCATGTCTGATTGAAGTTACTTGTCTACCCCTGTCGACAGCAGTGTAAATCCGGTCGATAAGGATGTCAAGTGTCAGGGGTAGACGGTAATTTCCATCTCGCAAACACTTGCTTTGGGCAGCCCACAAATGATAGTGGGTGTTTAGCCGCTTCGTTCAAAACTTGGGAGAATTAGCATTCATGTTTACGCTGGGCCCTGGCAACTAAATCCAAATCCAATTTTTATTCAATTACGAATATCCACAGATAATTCTACGTTTTGTTATTTATTTCTTCAAAACCACAACAAAGATTTATTCCACCTTTATATATGATTATGATTTAGAAATGTTGTGATCTTCGAATTCAGTAGGTTGGATACACTTTGAGTCAAACAGTTATTTCATCCAATACAATATGCTCACACGAAAAATAGTTCACCTTATGTCACTCATACAAGTACTGAGGATTACCTTGCCTAAAAAATTCGGATCATTACAACACATTACAATAATCTAATGACAATTTCAACTGCTATCTAAAGAAGAACTGGGATTACCCTGGGCTTCAGATAGCAGAAGCAGCAAGACCTACTCCGTCTTCAAATGCAACATTCTTACTTCCTCCAATTCTTGGGTTGCTTGCATAATGCGTGTAGCTAATTGCATAATTTCCAGTTTCAAGATCGAGATTACCTCATTCATGGCAGCCACACCATCTCTTTCTGCTTCTAGTAGAGCCTCAAGAACTATGATGTTTGTGCTCAGACTGCTCTCCAGCGGTGTTGCCTCTGAACTGCTACCATCTGGTAACATGGATGGCGCACTGCTTCCACAAATAGATTCTGGGGTTGTACATTGTCTCCTAGTGTGAACAGCATCCTGAAAGGTTTCCGCTGGACATAAGTAAGAGATAGTTATCGCATGATCCAGGCAGTAAGCTTACATGGTAAATGACATACGAATTATTGCTGAGCATGGCAAGCTACATTTAAATGGTTCGGAGCAGCATCAGCCGAAAAGAAATTAAAATGGTAAGATGAAACTAGGGATGTAAGTGGCAAATAAATGACATCCACCAGTCCCATCTAGTTAGTTTTTGCTAGCTCCCTGGTTCATTTTCCTCAAAAAAAAACTCTTTTGAACTATCATACCACTAGTGGACTTTAATCGGGATTAAATGGGACCCAGTTGACATCCCTAGTTGAAAGGGAGTGTACCACCACTATATTTAAGTTGCGAAGGCATCAAAGCAGTTGAAATAATCTAAGAAAGCACTTAACAGTGTGGCCTCATATAAACTACGAACACAGTCTTGTGATGAAGTTTAGAGGAAAAGTTAAGGACTCAAATGAACTAGGCATGCATTTCTTTATGATAGTACACCAGGCACTGCTGACATATTGGCCAACTCAGGTATAGCGTAACAAGTAACAAACAAGCATTCGAATCAAGCAATACAGCAAAGCAGACAACTGAACTATTTGTTATTCTATAGGATTACAGGTTGAGGGCACAAGCCAAGAAAGTAGCCCACACGCATTACATTTCACAAGTACTAAAACATACTGGCTTACCATATGTTGCTATGAAGCCTCGCTGTTGTTGCAATGTTCTTTGAAGATATCGTCAGCATCCTGTGGTTGCAAATCTACTTGTTGTAGTTTATTCTGCACCCTCTATTTAGGTAAAATTAATTTTAATCACATGCACTGGTTCGAATTGATCATCAATGGTTCATCTAAACTAATAAAAGAAGGGTGTGTACATACACGAAAATATATCTGCTTCCCTCTATTTTTATGCTTGTTCGAGGTGGCAGCCCCAAAAGAACAAATATTTTGCTTGATGGGGTTGGCAGCTCCATAATTAATAGAAGCATCAAATTAGTCATGCAACTTGGGAAGATCAAGAACACACAAAAAAGTAATGAACAGAGGCTCGGAGCAGTGATGTAATAGCTAGCATCAGAAAATGTAGGGTAAAACAAACAAAAACCAGCGAAACCACATGCTAGTTTGTTGATGTGTAATTAAGCATAAGAACATGAAGCAGTCTGATGGAACCAACATGTGGCATCAGAACAACACCATTATCATAAATATAGCATGCAAGAAGTAAAATAGTAGGCACTGCTATCTAGGAAGTATAGTACTCCCTCCGTAAACTAATATAAGAGCGTTTAGATTACTATTTTTGTTATCTAAACACTCTTATATTAGTTTACAGAGGGAGTAATACTTAGGACAAAACTAAAGCATATTAACTAGATGTGCACTGGTATGTAATTTAGCACATGTAACATGTTCACTGCCAGAAGTATGGCCCTACAGGTGCAAGCAGAATAACGTGTCTCATGAAAAACTGAATGATGCCCTGAAGAAATTCAAAGGTGCGGTGCTTATGCTAAGAAAGTGAACGTAGGCGCCGGCCGTTGGATAATAGTACCTGATTCTCGGCGGCGTATGGGTATCGTTGGCATACTTGATAGCTAAGGATCGTCGATGGTGCTCGTGTTGCAGTTGAGTTTGGGCCAGCTGTCGCCGTCATTGAAGCGGCTCCGGTGCTACGGTTGCGGCACCTGTTGACATACAAGAAAGCTCATCTGTGGTAAGTGAACAGTTGCACGATGAAGAGAAAAACCGAAGGAGTACAAATCAAAATAACCTGATGAGGCTGCGGCTTCGGTAAAGCAGGGCCGGTGGAGTTGAATATGGCGTCCGTGGAGCAGGTCCGGTGCAGTGGACGAAGGCTTCGGCGAGCGTGTTGTACAGTGCTTTCGGTGAGATGGATCTGTTGCGGCGGACGAGGGCTTGTATGAAGGGCCAGCGAAGGGGCGAACAAGGGAGTCAGTGAAGGGCCTACACTGTGGTGGACGAGGGTGCCGGTTAAGGGTGTGTTTAGTTTCTGGAACCAAGTGGAATGGCACAGGTCGGTTTCGTTCCGAAGGCCCATTCACATGTTTAGATCGATAGAGGAACCGGAATCACTCGATTCCAGGGAACGGCATATTCCCTACATATGCCATCTCACGCGGTCTCTCGAAATCTACCGGACCACACGGAACCAGCCGGATCTTTCCTTTTCCCCCTTCTCTCGCGCTACCCCGCCTGCACGCAAGATCCGCCGATGTCACCTCGCGAAACCTCCCGCTCTTTCCTTCCCTTCCCTCTTGACGGAGCGGCCCGACCAACAGCTCGTCGGTGTGCGCCGCTGCCAGCCGCCTCGTCTCTGTGCGCTGCCGTGTCTGCGTGTGCCACCACCGCCGCCGCTCGTATGCGTGCACCGCTCCCGCCTCGACTGCGCGCGTTTCCGTGTCTACGTGTGTCGCCGCCGCAGCTCGTCTGCGTGCACTGCTGCCGGCCGCCTCGTCTCTGTGCGCCGCCGTGTCTGCGTAGGCCACCGCTGCCGCTCGTATGCGTGCACCTCTCCCGCCTCGACTGCGCGCGTTGCCGTGTCTGCGTGTATCGCCGCCGCAACTCGTCTGCATGCACCGCTGCGGCCTAGACTGCGTTCGTTGTCACGTCTGCGTACGCCGTTGCCGCTACTCATCTGCGCGCGCCGTCGCCGCCTCGTCTACATCTCCTCCCGTTACTTCCTTCACTGTGTCACCGTGCTTGGGAGTCGAAGGAACCACGTGATCAGATGGGGAGGCGAGGTGGCCTGCTCAGTGTCCTGATGGGGGGTGGTGCTTCCCCGTTCCTCTCCTAAGAACCATTCCATCCTACCTTGTTCCGTTCTAGCCGAACACCAAGATGGAATCATTCCATTCCTTTGAAATGGAACGGTTCCATGACATTCCACTTGGTTCTACAAACCAAACACACCCTAAGCAGATCCGGTGCGGTAGACCATGATGGCGGTCAAGAAGATCTGGAGCGGTGGACAAGCCAGTCGCTGAAGCGGCTCCGATGAAGTGGTGAGTTGGCAGTTGGGGGTTACAAGGTGCGGAAGGTAGATCTGTCGGGGTGTGATGTCCACCGCTGCGGCGGAGGACTAGATTCGGCAGCTTGCCGTGGTTGGGGGGGTGGGGGAGGGGAAGGGGAGGGGATCTGCGGAAGAATGTTGGGGGCAAAGAGGGGAAAACAATGGAGTTACCAAAGCAGCCCGTTTCCGTTCATTTGGCAGGGGTAAACTGGAATATCGCAGGGCTAAACTTCTGGGAGTGAGATATTTCGATGTGAGCGGGAAGTTTGAAAGCTTTTGGCACCTGAAATTATATTCTACTCTTGTACGGCCGACTATGATATCATGGCCGATAATTTGTTTGTTTTGCACGCAAAAAAGTGCAAGTTTTGAAAATCAATGTCTCCAACTCGAAACTTAGATTGTCCATTCAATTAAAATATGGATCATTGAGCTACTACAAGAAAATACCATCATACGGTCCAATTCAAATGAAATTCCAAATGTGTTTATCCTAAATATGATGACAAAAGCAAAAATGTGTATGTGTATGAATAAAGTGGATGATTATAAAGTTTAAACATGCCCATATGTGTATATCTCTAGGTTTGATATATGAATTTGAAATCATAAAATCCCGGCTTAAAAAATGTACCTCCGTTTAAATGAATTACAAAAGCTAATGATGGAGTCGAATTCCAAAATTCCAATCTCAGGTTTGTAACTCTGGTACATCAAGGTATATCACGCATGTACAAAAGTATCGTTATCTCATAGTCCAAACTGCGAAACAAATTGATCAAACATGAGTGCACACACTATTGACCATGTATATCTCAATTACGCTAAAGTCCCTCAAATATAGACACCTCACTCTTTATCTGAAGCCAACCCCCCCCCCCCACACACACAAAAGTCGTTCTCTCCCCCAAACACCAACACACGAGCACATTAACACCCCTCTCTCTTCTAAAGTCTGGACCCCAATATAGGTCTCTATTACTTTGTCTCTTGGGCATGCACACATCTCTTCCCCCACTCTCTTGCTAGGTCTCCCGGCATCTCTCTTTCCCAAGCACACGCACTATGTGGAGTGTATCTTTCCCATACACACAAAACTTCGCCCCCAAACGTCTATCTCCCTAGTTATGTGGTTCTCGCACACTCACCTCACACACCACCCCCACTACAAACAAGCACACTTTGTCTCCTTGTGCACCACTCTCCTCTTTCTATCTCTCCCACATGCAGACCCGCCCCAGCTCCTCCCTGTATACATATATGTCGTGACTCTTTCCATAGCTCCTTAATGTATCATCGTTCTCGATCTCGCACATTGTTCTCTACACCATCTATTCTAGATCTCTCATGAAGTCCCTATGACACACACGATGACTCGCTTCCCTTGCGTCTCCGTACATAGGCCAATTTCAAACAACATCAACATTGTCTCCCTATCTATATGCCATTTATGGACACAAACGCCCCCTCTCTTCCCCTCTCTCTCTGTCGATAGCTCTCTCTCTCTCTTTCTCTCTCACTCGCTCTCACACCCCTCTCCCACACACACTCGATGTCTCTTCGAAATAGTCTGCTCCCCCCGCCCGCACCCATGCTATACCGCTACTACACATGTCACACCATTCCCCCTTCCCTTATACTAGGTTTACATCATTAGTGGTCTCTCTACTCCACATACACGAACTCCCTCTCACACACAAACGCGAGCACAAAAACACACAGACACGCACAAACACCCATTAATCTGGATCCTCATCTCCCCCCATGTCCGCATGTGTATCTCACACACTCACTCTCTAATTATGTATATGTGTCTCCACGTTACACAACACAAAGCCCCATGTACATGTCTCTCTCTATCCTCCACACACATAGAAAAAAAGAATCTGTTATCATTGCCTCAGTCTCTAGACATATCACACATGCACACTATCTCTCTCTCTCTCTCTCTCGCAAACACGCTCAACAAGGGTTTCCCCGTGAATAACTTACCGTCTATTCATCAACAGTCGTGGCAGTACAACGAACACGAGACGTGGAAAAGAATAAATCTATGCGTGCTTAGACCACCTAGTATGACTACTAGGACTAGAGCAAGCCAAAAAGCGCGCCACCGTCACCCCCTCCTTATCGGCAACGGGAAAACCTTTGTTTTACACAGTCGAGAAGTCATTGTGCTAAGGCCTCACATGCTGAGGCATTGAATAGAATGTAGATGCTAGTTTACGGAAACAAGTATCGATAATACGTTTGTATCTCCATACTTATATTTCTTCTCTTATAAAAAACCGACTTGGTGATGATGGTACGCGTGCCATCTTGCAATATAGACCGTCTGATCTATATTTGACGGATGGAAATTAAACTAATAGATACCCGCACCCCTCTCCACATTTGCAGACAAGGCCTTCCCTCGTTCATCCCTATCTCCAACAACCTCATTTTGAGCCATTAATAAAGGAAGCCTCTGGAACAAACTGGCCTGGTGGCCGCTGTCGGTGTCGTCAATCCCCTTGCCTCCGCTCAGTCCGACCACCAATCACCACCACGCCCCACTCCTCTTCACCTTATCTCCTATTTCTCGAGATATCATTAGTTTTTACACATGGGATTACTCTCGCATGGGTCAATCACAACAAGTGTTTTATAATAAAAATGCATCTTTATGTTCCAAGCAATGCACGAATCTTTCTAGTACTCCTACAGAAGACTAAGTTGGTGATGATGGTGTGTCTGCCATCCATCGTTTGTGACCATTAGATCTACATCTAACGACTATGAGGTAAGTTGTTTCCTTTTCTCAACAACATCCCACTTGTCTACCAAATTGCAAAAAAACCCATAATTAGTATATTAAAACCAACCACATCCCTCCCTGACCTCAGCAAAACAGCCCAAGGAATATATTCTAATTGAAACATAATATATCTCTAGTGATATATGTATATCAAAATTAGAGTGTTTTGTATCAAGTTTGTGAATAAGTATTATTCTAATTATGATTTGTTGCAACGCACATGAACATTGCTAGAATTTCCATCCATGCAATTTTTTTCCTAGTATTCCATAGTTTCGAGTTTTCCATCAAGATATTAGTCACTCATGGTTGATATTTACTTTCAATCATGTACAAATATGCACTATGTAACTAGCCTTGCTTATTGAGTTCCAAAGCGTAACTTTCACTCCTACTTACAATATATAGAGTATTTAACAAAAAACTAGCACTTTCAACTAGCCCTAGGAAGAATCTATTGTACAAAAAATAGCAAAAACATACCCAAAATTTCTTAATCCACGCCAAAAACTACTACCTAGTACTCCCTCCGTCCCACAATGTAAGACGTTTTTGCAAGCTAGTTTAGCTTGCAAAAACATCTTATATTATGGGACAGAGGGGGTGCCGATTAGGTTAGTTTAAACCCATTTATGACAGGGTTGGCTGATACATCTCCAACGTATCTATAATTTTTGACTGTTCCATGATATTATATTATCAACCGTGGATGTTTTATATGCATTTATATGCTATTTTATATGATTTTTGGGACTAATCAATTAACCTAGAGCCCAGTGCCAGTTTCTGTTTTTTCCTTGTTTGAGAGTATTGCAGAAAAGGAAAATCAAACAGAGTCCAATTGATCTAAAACTTCATGGAACTTATTTTTGGAAGGAAAGGAACCCGGGAGACTTGGAGTCCACGTAAGGGAAGCAACAAGGAAGCCAAGAGGCAGGGGGCATGCCCTCCACCCTCGTGGGCCCCTCGTGGCTCCCCTGACATACTTCTTCCGCCTATATATATTTCCATATACCCTAAAACGATCGCGGAGCACAATAGATCGGCAGTTCCGCCGCCAGAAGCCTCCGTAGCCGCCAAAAGCCAATCTAGACCCATTTCGGCACCTTGCCGGAGGGGGAATCCCTCTTCGGTGGTTATCTTCATCATCCCGGCGCTCTCCATGACAAGGTGGAAGTAGTTCACCCTCGGGGCTGAGGGTATGTACCAGTAGCTATGTGTTTGATCTCTCTCTCTCTCGTGTTCTTGATTTGGTACGACATTCATGTATCGCAAGCTTTGCTATTATAGTTGGATCTTATGTTTCTTCTCCCCCTCTACTCTCTTGTAATGGATTGAGTTTCCCCTTTGAAGTAATCTTATCGGATTGAGTCTTTAAAGATTTGAGAACACTTGATGTATGTCTTGTCGTGCGTATATGTGGTGACAATGGGATATCACGTGATTCACTTGATGTATGTTTTGGTGATCAACTTGTGGGTTACGCCCATGAACCTATGCATAGGGGTTGGCACATGTTTTCATCGTGATTCTCCAGTAGAAACTTTGGGGCACTCTTTGAGGTTCTATGTGTTGGTTGAATAGATGAATCTGAGATTGTGTGATGCATATCTATAATCATACATACGGATACTTGAGGTGACATTGGAGTATCTAGGTGACATTAAGGTTTTGGTTGATTTGTGTCTTAAGGTGTTATTCTAGTATGAACTCTAGGGCTGTTTGTGACACTTATAGGAATAGCCCAACGGATTGTTTGGAATTAATAACTTTGAGGTGGTTTCATACCCTACCATAATCTCTTCGTTTGTTCTCTGCTATTAGTGACATTGGAGTGACTCTTTGTTGCATGTTGAGGGATAGTTATGTGATCCAATTATGTTATTATTGTTGAGAGGACTTGCACTAGTGAAAGTATGAACCCTAGGCCTTGTTTCCTAGCATTGCAATACCGTTTACGCTCACTTTTATCATTAGTTACCTTGCTGTTTTTATATTTCCAGATTACAAATACCTTTATCTACCATCCATATACCACCTGTATCACCATCTCTTCACCGAACTAGTGCACCTATACAATTTACCATTGTATTGGGTGTGTTGGGGACACAAGAGACTCTTTGTTATTTGGTTGCAGGGTTGCTTGAGAGAGACCATCTTCATCCTATGCCTCCTACAGATTGATAAACCTTAGGTCATCCACTTAAGGGAAACTTTCTACTGTCCTACAAACCTCTGCACTTGGAGGCCCAACAACGTCTACAAGAAGAAGGTTGTGTAGTAGACATCATGGGCCCACACGTCCGTGCTGACGAGGCAGCTTAAACCGACACATTTTGTTTGACCGTTGACACGAGGGACCCACATCTGACCTTCTATCCTGTTATTCCCCCTCAAATCATTATTTTTCCTGAACATTACTTCAAACAGTACTGATGCGTGTTCGTCGGTGGCGCCGGTGATGAGCGAGTTGGCCGCCGCTCCGCCGGACGGGCCGGACGCCACGCTGGCCTCCGCACGGGTTGGCAGGCTGGCCCGAGCGTGACTCACGAGCGAGCAAGCCGCTGCGCTGGCCTTCGCTCGAGCCAGATGGCTGGCCTTAGCGTGGTTCATGCGAGCAAGCCGGCGCGCCGCCGTGCCAATCTAGGTAGCAAACCTTGCAGACAAGCAGCTGGACGGAGCTATCTTGGCTAGCTAGTGGCCGCGAGCGCCGGACGGAGCTGGCATCCGGGCTACCGCAAGATGGGCTCCACACCGCCTGCGGTTTTGACCTCGCCTTCTGCCAGCGGCGGTAGCGGCGTCCCATGGCCAAGGATGACTAGGTGGACGGGCCGGAGGTAGGAGGTAACTCAGGGATTTTTGTGCAGACTAACATGTAGGTCCCACAAGTCATAACGCTCGGTCGAATAGAAGGCGTTGACTTAATGGGCGACATGGGCCCTGTTTGGATACTCTAAGTCTAAGGTTAGAGTTAGATTCTAACCCTGAACTAACTCTAACCAAAGTGGTGTTTGGATGGCAGGGTTAGATTGACAACAAATGTATCCAAACAGGGCCATGGGTTGAAACGTGCCTATAACGACACTTTGTAGAGTAGTCGCTTCTTGGTAGGGCTGGTTGGTAAGAGCATGTAGAATGGTTCATAAGGTAGTCTTATCTTAAGTCTGCCACGTATGCAAGTGGTAGTAGTTTCTTGGCATTATTAGTGGTTTCTTGCATTATTAGGGGTTTCGTGTAAGGAACAATGTACTACTAGCGACAAAAGGCAATTCTAGGTTGCGTTGTACTCCAACGAGTACTACTAGTAGTCATGGGAGTGTATACCTCGTCTTGTGGGTTCGATCCCGGCCGAACGCACAGCGGCCTTTTTTTTAAATAGTAACTTCGCTGCGAGCCAATATTTGACGTTGGTAGTTTGAGTTTTGAAGTCAAACGGACGTGCGGCACCACAATCTGGGTGCACTGGATAGCCTAGCCACGTGAACATGTTTTCCTTCCCAGCATCGCGTGGCTCGCGTGCTCGCCCTAGCTGCACCTCGCTTGCAGCTTCGTCATCAGCTAGTAGCATATTCAACTAGCAGCTCCCAATTAAGCCCGAGGAGCCGGAAAAGCCTGGCGGGGCATTGGGAACTGTGCAATATGGCTCTGCACGTAAAGTGCTCTACTACTACTCTGTAGCTTGTGGTGTTGCACGCATGGACTTCACTCCATTATCGGCTCTACTATAAAAGAAATTCCTCTTGACGTGTTTTTTTTGAAACAGAGGCAAAAGCTTTGCTTCATCTCATTCATAAAGAAGGAACTACTAACAAAGTTCGACGAGATCCATTACACCTCCACAAATGGAAGCGAAAAGCCTAGTCTCGCTGTATCAAATAACTCAAATGTTCTGCCCCTGCAGTAACCATCGCTGATAAACAGTCTGCTAGTGTGTGCGTGAGAGGAGCGGTTGAGTAGGCCAGATACGTGAGAGGAGCGGCTGAATAGAGCACCGAGAGTACCCACTAGGCCACTACGTAGGTGTAGTTTCCCTGCATTGATAGTACAGTGATGGTTCTAGAGAACTGTAGTACCCTCCACTTCCAACTGTAGCTCCTTGGCCCTGAGATTCAAGAGTTCAAAACTGGTGCACTATACTAGAAGTACAGTACATCACACTACTAGTTGAGAAAGTAGTACTAGTGTCCCTTCGGGGACATCTGATAAAATTGGAACGATACAGAGAAAGTAGTACTAGTACTGCTACAGTACGAGTACGTACTCCTCCATCACATATTGTAAGACGTTATTGACGCTAGTTGGCGTGTACAAAAATAGCAAAAACATACCCAAAATTTGTTAATCCACGCCAAAAACTACTAGCTAGTGCCAAAAATTTCTTACTAGTGCTATTATTTAAAGTATAATGCAATCCCATAATGTCCCATAATGCTAGTACTAGTAGTAAATAATAGCCTCACCCCTTCGCTAAGGAACAATCTACAGTTGGAAGGGACGAGGCCCTCCGGTTACTATGCTCTTATCTCCTCCTCGCCAGTTCCTTCCCCCCGAAGAGAAGGCAGTTCATCGCTGCTCCCATGGATTCGCCAGGCGGTTCTCTTCCTCGTCAGGGCTGGGAGATGAGGGAGTCCTGGATTAGGGGGTCTCCAGACAGCTGGACTATATCCTTTGGCCGGACTATTGGACTATGAAGATACAAGATTGAAGACTTTGTCCCATGTCCGGATGGGACTTTCCTTGGCGTGGAAGGCAAGCTTGGCAATACGGATATGTAGATCTCCTTCCTTGTAACGAACTTTGCGTAACCCTAGCCCCCCTCCGATGTCTATATAAACTGGAGGGTTTAGTCCATAGGACAACAAACAATCATACCATAGGCTAGCTTCTAGGGTTTAGCCTCTACGATCTCGTGGTAGATCAACTCTTGTAATACTCATATCATCAAGATCAATCAAGCAGGACGTAGGGTTTTACCTCCATCGGGAGGGCCCAAACCTGGGTAAACATCGTGTCCCCTGCCTCCTGTTACCATCCGTCTTAGACGCACAGTTCGGGACCCCCTACCCGAGATCCGTCGGTTTTGACACCGACATTGGTGCTTTCATTGAGAGTTCCGCTGTGTCGTCACCATAAGGCTTGATGGCTCCTTCGATCATCCATAACGATGTGGTCCAGGGTGAGGTTTTTCTCCCCGGGCAGATCTTCATATTCGGCGGCTTCGCACTGCGGGCCAACTCGTTTGGCCATCTGGAGTAGATCGAGACCTACGCCCCTGGTCATCAGGTCAGGTTCGGAAACCTAAACTAAATTGCCGACATCCATGGAGACCTGATCTTTGACGGAATCAAGCCCATGTCAGGTGCGCCGCACAATCACGACGAGCATGACGTAACTCTGCCGTCGGACAGTGTTCGGGAGATCGCATCTGCAACTACTCCGGCCCTCAATTCGAAGCAAATTGCGCCATCCGAGGACGGGTGGATAGACCCCGCCATGGAGGCCGCACTCTCAGTGGCGATAGAGCCGAATACTAACTTCACCCCTTACGAGAGCCGTGTTGCCGAACACTGGATTCATCTCCGGCCACGGACTCCGAGCCGCCTGCATCCGTGCCTATCGAATCCGATTGGGCGCCGATCATGGAGTTCACCTCCGCGGATATCTTTCAGCACTCACCTTTCGGCGACGTGCTAAATTCATTAAGGTCTCTCTCCTTGTCAGGAGATCCTTGGCCGAACTCTGTCCGGCTAGAATGGGATGCGGATGACGAAGAAATTCGCTGCCCACCCACCACCCACTTAGTAGCCTCTGTCGACAATTTAACCGACATGCTCGATTTCGACTCCGCAAACATCGACGGCATGGATGACGATGCAGGAGAGGAATAGGAACTAGTGCCCACAGGGCACTAGACATCCACTTCATCACATGACATATACATGGTGGATACACCCAAAGAAAACGATGACTAGGAACGGGAGGAGACAGCGGAGGATGACCCCTCCAAGAAGCAAACAAAGCGTCGGCGTAGGCGCCGCTCCAAATCCCGCCTCAGCAAAAACAACAATAACAGCGCAAGAGAAAATAACACTCCAGTCGACTCCAGAGGAAAAGATGACCACATTGCCCCGGCGGCAGAGCACGATTAAGCTGCAGACGGCGAACATAGTACGGATCCGATGTCCGAACACTGCGATGCCGAGGATAAACCTCATCAAACCCCCTCTAGGGAGGAAAAAAGTCCGGACGAAGATGCACACATCATCCCGGAAACGCACTTGGAGCAAAAGAACCTCCGCAGAAGGCTTATTGCCATAGCGAGGAGTCTGAAGAAGCAGAAGCAAAGGCTTAAGGCCGAACAAAATACGCTCAACAGTAGGTGGAACAAAGTGCTCGACAATAAAGAAAAGTATGGTGGAGGTTACCACATAAAGAGCTATCCAAAGCACAAGCTATTACCCGAATTCGACGATGAGGCCTTAGAGCCCATACAGCCGAAAAATAAAACGGCCAACCAGCCGGATCAACCACCTTGTGACCGCGATAGAGCGGCTAACAAGGTCGCACATAAGTCAACACACGATCTACATGAGGACTTGCGCCAAAAATCCAGTATGACCAGATCCATTTATGGATCTAGGAAGCGTGCTCCGGCACAAAATCAAAACCGAATACTACAACCGTCTGAATGCCATGATACATCCAAATACAGGGGTGCCGCACACCCCCTATGTTTCACCGATGAGGTGTTGGACCACGAATTCCTAGAAGGATTCAAACCAGTGAACATAGAGGTGTACGACAGGACCATAGACCCTGGGGTCTGGATTGAGGACTTTATCCTCCATATCCATATGGCTCGCGGAGATGATCTCCATGCCATCAAGTACTTGCCCCTCAAGCTTAAAGGACCAGCTCGACACTGGCTGAAAAGCCTCCCCGAAAACTCAATTGGAAGTTGGGAGGAGCTCGAGGACGCTTTTCAGGCTAATTTTCATGGGACCTATGTCCGACCTCCGGATGCAGACGATTTAAGTCATATAATTCAACAGCCCGGAGAGTCAGCCCGAAAGCTTCGGAACAGGTTTCTCACTAAGAAGAACCAAATCGTCGACTGTCCGGACGCTGAAGCCTTAGCAGCTTTCAAACACAGCGTCCGAGAAGAATGGCTCGCCAGACACCTCGGCCAAGAAAAACCGAGAACAATGGCAGCCCTGACAAGCCTCATGACCCGCTTTTGCGCGGGCGAAGATAGCTGGTTAGCCCGCAGTAGCACCAGCGACCCAAGCACATCTGAAGTCAGGGATGGCAATGGAAAACCATGACGCAGTAAAAGCAAGCGTCAAAATAAAGAAGACAACCCAGATAATACGGCGGTAAACGCCGGATTCAGGGGCTCTCGACCAGGTCAGCGGAAAAAGCCTTTCAAAGGAAGCAGAGATGGACCGTCTAGCCTAAACAAGATTCTTGACAAACTATGTCAGATTCATGGCACCCCCGATAAACCTGCAAATCACACCCACAGAGAATGCTGGGTCTTCAAGCAGGCCGGTAAGCTAAACGCCGAACACAACGGGGGGAGACACCAAGCAAAGACGAGGACGAACCTCGCCAGCAAAGCACTGGAGGATAGAAAAAATTCCCACCAGAGGTTAAAACACTAAACATGATCCATGTGACGAAGAGGAGAAGCAAACATGCACTCCGAGACATATGCACCATAGAGCCCGTCACCCCTAAGTTCAACCCCTGGTTGGCCTGCCCGATCACTTTTGATCGCAGGGATCACCCGACAAGCATCCGGCATGAAGGATTAGTTGCCTTAGTGTTAGACCCAATAATAAACGGATACCAACTCACACGAGTCCTGATGGATGGCGACAGTGGTCTAAATCTGATATATCTGGGCACAGTCCGCAAAATGGGGATAGACCCGACAAAAATCAGCCGAAGCAATACTACCTTCAAGAGAGTAATACCAGGCCCAAAGGCCCGCTGCACGGGCTCTCTATTACTAGATGTTGTATTAGGTTCTTCTGACAACTTCCGAAGCGAAAAGTTAACTTTCTACATCGCTCCATTCCGAAGTGGCTATGAAGCACTACTCGGAAGAGCGGCTTTCGCTCGTTTTAATGGAGTACTGCATTACGCTTCTCTCAAGCTTAAGATGCCCTGTCCACGTGGCACCATCACAGTTAGTGGAAATATTGAGCGTTCTCTATGTGCGGAAGAACGTGCGGCGGCTTTAACAGCCGAGCACTAGATGGCCTCACCAACCAGAATAAATGACAGGTCGTCAAGACCACAGACACGGTTAGACGAGTCTGGCGCATCACTACATATACATGAGATTGGTTTGATGGTTAAACCCTCATAAACGGTACCAGGGGCTTCCCGCGTGTAATCAGGGCTAGTTCGGCTCAACTTGACTTATCTTGAATTTTAATGGCTTATTGATAATAACCAATTTTCTGGCATGGCAACTTTGACCTAAGTTCTTCTCTTTTACAGATGACAATCGTGCTACACCCTTCCAGGACACGGCACAATGGAGACACAGGTGCAGACGTGCAGCAGGGACCCGCTCAAAGGTTTCTTTTTAGATTAAGACCCTGCGTAAACCTTTTTACTGTCTCTTGTTGTTCACATCCCCCGGATACTCAATACAACCGAGAAGGATGCTAACGTTATTGGCATGTAGCCACGTCAGGATATTGCACGTACCTGGACACTCGGAGTTTATTATTAAGGGCATTGTTTAGCCTGGCATATGTTATAAAGACCGAATACCTTAGGGAGTGTTCGGCGTCACGAGTTTGGCCTTATATGCATCAGCTCCGAATCATGTCTTTGGTCAAATGTTGGGTTTGCCCAGCTCCCATGTTTTGGTACCTTACATTCCGCTATATCAGCTAAGGTAGCACTGGGAGAACTACTGCGATTGTGCCCTGGTTCATTCGGATGAGTACCTCAGTAGAGAAAGCCGAAAATTGACTATTGATGACCCACAAGTATAGGGGATCTATCATAGTCCTTTCGATAAGTAAGAGTGTCGAACCCAACGAGGAGCAGAAGGAAATGATAAACGGTTTTCAGCAAGGTATTCTCTGGAAGTACTGAAATAAGTGGTAACAGATAGTTTTGTGATGAGATAATTTTTAACGAGAAACAAGTAACAAAAGTAAATAAAGTGCAGCAAGGTGGCCCAATCCTTTTTGTAGCAAAGGACAAGCCTGGACAAACTCTTATATCAGGAAAAGTGCTCCCGAGGACACATGGGAATATCGTCAAGCTAGTTTTCATCACGCTCATATCATTTGCGTTCGGTACTTTGATAATTTGACATGTGGGTGGACCGGTGCTTGGGTGCTATTCTTACTTGAACAAGCATCCCACTTATGATTAACCTCTATTGCAAGCATCCGCAACTACAACAAAAGTATTAAGGTAAACCTAACCATAGCATGAAACATATGGATCCAAATCAGCCCCTTACGAAGCAACACATAAACTAGGGTTTAAGCTTCTGTCACTCTAGCAACCCATCATCTACTTATTACTTCCCAATGCCTTCCTCTAGGCCCAAATAATGGTGAAGTGTTATGTCGTCGACGTTCACATAACACCACTAGAGGATAGATGAAAGGATCGATATGGTTGACTAGAGGGGGGGTGAATAGGCAACTAACAATTTTTAGCTTTTCTTTAGCAATTTAAACTTTGCATCGAAGTAGGTTGTCTAGATATGCAACTAGATGAGCAACCTATATGATGCAACACGAATAGGAACACAAGCAAGCAAGATATATGAAACAAATAAGCTACACAAGTAAAGGCACGAAATAACCAAGAGTGGAGACGGTGGAGACGAGGATGTGTTGCCGAAGTTCCTTCCCTTTGAGAGGAAGTACGTCTCCGTTGGAGCGGTGTGGAGGCACAATGCTCCCGAAGAAGCCACTAGTGCCACCGTAATCTCCTCATGCCCTCACACAATGCGAGATGCCGTGATTCCACTATTGGTGCCCTTGGAGGCGGCGACCGAACCTTTACAAACGAGGTTGGGGCAATCTCCACAACTCAATTGGAGGCTCCCAACGACACCACGAAACTTCACCACAATGGACTATGGCTTCGCGGTGACCTCAACCGTCTAGGATGCTCAAACACCCAAGAGTAACAAGATCCGCAAGGGATTAGTAGGGGGGAATCAAATATCTCTTGGTGGAAGTGTAGATCAGGGCCTTCTCAACCACTCCCGAGCAAATCAACAAGTTTGGTTGGCTAGGGAGTGAGATCGGGCGAAAATGGAGCTTGGAGCAATAATGGAGCTTTAATGGTGGAAGAGGTGAGTCAACGGGGAAGACGGAGACCCTATATATAGTGTGTGGAAAAGATCCAACCGTTACCCACCAACCAGCCCGCGGCCAGCGGTACTACCGCAAGGCCGCGCGGTACTACTGCTTGCAACCAAGCGGTACTACCGCACGGCAGTGCGGGACTACCGTACCGACCCACGGTACTACCGCGACCCCAGCACCGAAACAGACGCAAGCTGGGGGGCGGTACTTCCGCACGCGCGGTACTACCGCGCCCCCCATGCGGTACTACCGCAAGGCAAAAGTCCCAGCCAGGGGGAAGGGGAACTTCCGTGCCTACTTCCGCAAATAAACGGAAGTAGCAAAAACCCGACACAGTACTACTGCCGAGGGGCGGTACTACTGCCTGACCGCATAGCGCGGTACTACCGCACGGCGAAAGCGGTACTACCGTGGCAGGTGCAGATGTAAAAAATTACATCCGCTCCTACTACCGCAAAGGGGCGGCACTAGCCTGGTGGGCAGCGGTAGTGCGGCTCCAAGGGAGCGGTACTACCGTGAGCACCAGCGGTACTACCGCGCCACCGCGCGGTACTACCGTGGATGCCTATGGTACTACCGTTGATCCAGGAGCAGTACTACCGCAACCACCATAGCAGCCAGTCAAAGGAGGCAGGAAAAACGGAGGAAGCTCCAAGGAAGAAGGAGGGGATAAAAGGAGAAGTGTACGTGATGATTCCACCCAAACCTTTCCAACGCGGACCCCCTCTTAATAGTACGGCTTTCCTATGACTCAAATCCACCAAAAAGAAATGTAGAAAAGACGTCGTCTTCGTCAGTCTTCGAGGGGCACCCAATCGTCTTGTGCCTAGCAAAGAAGTGTCTAGAATACTCATGGCACACGATTAGTCCGCAATGCATTGTCATCAATCACCAAAACACTTAGGGATAAATATGTCCTTACAATCTCCCCCTTTTTGGTGGATTGATGACAAAACGGGATTTGCACAAGGAAAAATACTATTAAGTAAAAGCAAACCCCTCCTCTCTATAATATAGACGGGCTCCCCCTAAATGTGTGCCACCTAGATGAGCACGAATACTAGGAACAGAGCTCCCCCTATATTATAGAGACAAGGCATATCTATCACTAGACAAGATAGTACAAACATAAGATAACTAAGATAGATAGAGTGCATATGTCTTACACCATATGGAGGATAGGTCTCGAAGGCACAAACCAAACAAAAGCAAACGAGGCAAACGAGGTCCAAACGACAAAGCAAACAAACACACCAAGCACGACACAACGCAAATCCCTACACTCTCTCCCCCTTTGGCATCGAGACGCCAAAAAGGCAGAGAGGACACCTACACACACGGGGTGGCTCAGGCAGAGAAGTCGTCCCACTGCTCCTCATGCTCCTCGTCAGACTCCGCGGCGGGTATAGTCTCCTCGATGTCATCCTCTGAACTGGTCCACTTGTAGCCCTGATTTGACATCCAGGCAGCCTCAGGTGTGATGACGTCCTCAGAACCGCCAGACACATCCTCTCCAAAGAGCCTCATCACCTTCTTGTCACGGCGGAGACTCTCCTTGTCAGTCACGTGAGCCCTGTACTGTCCCTTCGCCTGCATGCAGAAGAGAGTCTTCATCTTGTCCTTCAGCTTCTTGGCCCATGACGGCTCAGAGGAAGAAGTGGTGGACCTAGCAGCACGGTCCTCAGCAACAGTCTCAAAAGCAGCAGCCTCCCCCTCATCAGCAGCCCTCCTAGCAGAAGATGCCTTAGCACGGGTAGTGCTGTTGGCCCAGTTGGGCTTGACACGGAGGCTGATGGACTCATGGCGAATCCAGTCTGGAGCAAGGAACTCATCACCTGGATACGTCTTCTCCCGAGTGGTGGAGAGCAGCAGAAACAGGTACGGTCCATAGATAGGTACCTTGCGAGTGAACACCGCAAACCGAAGCTCACACCACATGATATGTGAAACATCAAGTGGCTGAGTCTGAGAAGTACGTGCCTCTGCACACAAGAGCAACATGTCCACTAGATATCCACGAACCTTGTCCTTGTCGCCAATGCGTGGGAACAGAGTGTTGCGGAAGATGTGATGCATGGTATCCAGAAAGGAGTTCAACACCCAAGATGACTTGCCATTGGGGAGTACCTTCTCAACAAGGAAGGGCTGAAGCTGGTTCTTGTTGGCAGACTCATAGTTGGCATGGGGGCGAACGCCAATGGGGGTGTGAAGCCCGTCATCAGGAATGTGCAGCAGATCCATGAACTCTTTCCATGTAGCAGACAGCTAATGGCCATTGGTCATCCAGGTCATCCTCTGCTCCTCCCCGGGATGAAAGTACACTGAGGCAAAGAACTAACAGATGAGCTCAGGGTCATAGTCAAGGTGAAAGGAGATCATCGGCTCAATAGCAAACTGCTCCACCAAGTCCAGAGCCTCTCCAAAATAGTCATGAAACTTGTCCTTCCACAGGTGATGCATGTCTATCCACTTGACATCCATGAAGGTATTCTGCTTGTTCTTGATCAAATCCAGATAGATGAGAGCCTGTTGCTTGGTCCAGAACAACTCGGTGCCTCTGAGGATAGCCCGAGGATTCACATAGGGATTGATCTTCTGGCGCTCGACATACTCAGAGGTTGAAATCTCGTCCATGCCCTTAGCCGGTTCCTTTTGCGTGCTGGCAGTGGTCTTGACATTGCGCTTGGGAGCATTGGAGCCCTCTGGGGCTTCATCTTGGGGGTTGTGCAGACGCTTGGAGCCAGTGTCACGACTGGGATTGGAACGGCGAGAGCCACCACCTGAGACACAGAACGCAAAAACACACAGAAAGGCCAAGAGAGATTAATGCAAAGACCACAACAAAGCAAGTGAAACAAGCAGAAAGCACACATGATAAATGCCTAGAGAGAGATTTGATCCCTACGGTAGTACTGCCAAGAGCTGCGGAGCTAAGATAGTAGTACGGCTCTTAGACGCGGCAGTACCATGCAAGATCACGGTAGTACCGGGTGTAGGAGCGGTAGTATGACCTTAGCACTGCGGCCGGCGCAGTAGTACCGCGTCTGTAGAGCGGTATTACCGCACCATACGGTAGTACCGTACCTGACAGGCGGTAGTACCGCAGGAGCGGTAGTACCGCACATCGGGCACGGTAGTACCGCACCGCGTTAGATCTGAACTGGTTCAAATCTGAAAAAGCCCGCGAAACCACGGCGGTACTACGGTTGTACAAAGCTACCACAAGACAACATATCAAGTATGTTTCCTACGCATCACGACTCTCCTACATCCTACTCTTGCATAGATTTGGCCTAAAATCTCAAGAACGACAAGTTTCTCCCCAAAATCCTAGAAGCAAGAGAACAGCCAAGAAAAAGAGGGATTTGGGGAAAAACCTTGGTCCATGGCAAGAGGAAGTGGTGGGGAATGATCCCACCGGTCGGAATCCGAGGAGAGTGGCCGGAGATGGAGATCCGGCGAGGGCCTCCGGCGCCGTTCTTGAGAGGGAGAGACGTGGAGAGAGAGACAATGAATGGGTATGGGGAGTTGGAACTCCCCTGCCCGAGTCATAACCCCCACGCGCCCTGGACGGCGCGGTAGTACCGTGCCCAGACACGGTAGTACCGCACGGCGCGGTACTTCCAAAGTACCGCACCAGAGCGGTAGTATCGTGCTGTGGCGCGGTAGTACCATGCCTCCCAAAGCGGTAGTACCGTGCCCAGACACGGTAGTACCATGGGCTCAAGAAGATGCACGTTTCGAGCACATGAAAAACTATATCTTTGCACAAACCACTCCGAGCCAACACGACACCACAAGACCACACAACACACAAAACCAGAAAGACACCACCTCTCCAAAAGAGAGGGCGATGGCCGTAGCCACCTATGTTTGAGTCAATTGGTATGGCACCGCGAAGAATTATCCTTGGGTCCATGACCAAAACTCGTCTTTGAAGCACAAGTACCATCAAACATGGCTAATGTGAAAGACTTGATTGATTTATGCATAATGGGGGAGGGAGAGTTCATTGAGAGAACATCACTCCCCCTATGTCCATGCCTACATCTAGATAGGACAACACGTTGAGTATGGTGGGATGTGCAAGGGTTCAAGCAACATTGCTCGAATCGATGATATTTAGCTCATGCCTTAACTCGTGAAATCTTGCTTCATCCAAGGGCTTCGTGAAGATATCTGCAAGGTTATCATGAGTGTTGACGTAATTGAGCTCGATCTCTCCTCGCCTAATGTGATCCCGGATGAAGTGATACCGGATCTCAATATGCTTCGTCTTGAAGTGTTGCACCGGGTTGAGAGAGATCTTGATGGCACTTTCATTGCCACACCAAAGAGGCACTTTGTCACAAGTGACACCGTAATCCTTTAAAGTTTGCCTCATCCATAAGAGTTGTGCACAACAACTACCGGCCGCCACATACTCTACTTCGGTGGACGAGAGAGACACACAACTTTGCTTTTTGGAAGACCAACTTACCAAAGAGCAACCAAGGAATTGGCACCCTCTGGAAGTGGACTTCCTATCCACTTTGTCTCCTGCCCAATCAGAATCCGAGTACCCTACAATCTTGAAGTTTGATCCTCTTGGGTACCATAAGCCAAAGTTTGGGGTATGAGCCAAATATCGAAAGATTCGTTTGACCGCCACATAGTGACTTTCCTTAGGTGCGGCTTGAAACCGTGCACAAATTCCCACACTCAACATGATGTTCGGTCTAGATGCACAAAGGTAAAGCAAGGATCCAATCATGGAACGATATACCTTTTGATCCACCACTTTACCATTGGGATCTAAGTCAAGTTGGCACTTGGTGGGCATTGGAGTGGAAGCCGGCTTGACGTCACTTAGCTTGAATCTCTTGAGCATGTCTTGAGTGTATTTGGATTGATTGGTGAAGGTTCCTTCTCTTCTTTGCTTCACTTCGAACCCTAGAAAGAACTTCAACTCTCCCATGGAGGACATCTCGAACTTTGAGGTCATGAGAGCGGCAAATTCCTCATTGAAAGCTTTGTTAGGAGAACCAAAGATAATATCATCAACATATAATTGGCACACAAACAACTCTCCTTTGACCTTCTTAGTAAAAAGAGTGGGGTCGATTAGCCCAACTTCAAAACCACGGTCTTGTAACAACTCGGTAAGGTGGTCATACCACGCATGTGGGGCTTGTTCAAGGCCATAGAGTGCCTTATCGAGTTGATACGCATGATCGGGAAAGTAGGGATCCTCGAACCCGGGGGGTTGCTTGACGTAAACCAATTCATTAATGGGACCATTAAGAAAAGCACTCTTCACATCCATTTGTTGTAACTTAAAGTTATGATGAGAAGCATATGCAATCAACATGCGAATGGATTCAAGACGAGCAACGGGAGCAAAGGTTTCACCGTAGTCGATACCCTCGACTTGGGAGTAGCCTTGTGCTACCAAACGAGCCTTGTTGCGAATGATAATCCCATGGGCATCTTGCTTGTTCTTGAATATCCACTTGGTTCCAATGACATTGTGGTTCCCCGTTGGCCTTGGCACCAATCTCCACACTTTTTTGCGCTCGAAGTTGTTGAGTTCTTCGTGCATGGCATTGAGCCAATCCGGATCTTCTAGCGCCTCATAGACCTTGTGGGGTTCCACACAAGAGACAAACGCGTGATGCTCACAATAATTTGCTAATTGTGTACGAGTGCTTACCCCCTTTCTTAAGCTTCCAAGCACATTCGTCATGGGATGATCCTTGGTGGACAGCTTGGAAGCAATCTTGGCGGCACCACGCTCTAATTCCTCCTCGGTGGTGAGTTGAGGAGCGGTTACTTGATCATCTTGAGCGCTGTCATGAACTTGTTCTTGATCTTGAACTTGCTCGGGGGAGAGAACTTAACCTTGGGCATCACTTGGTGTGTCAACACCGTCTTGAGTATGATCTTGCCCTTGGTCTTGTTCATGAGGTTGAGGGCCTTCACTTTGTTCTTCGGAAACGTGTGGGCCTTGGGTTGGTGATGGCTCCACTTGAGTGGAGAATTGTCCTTCTCCTTCGGCCACAAGGGGTTCCTCAATGGGTAGGATGAAACCAACACCCATTCTTCTTATGGCTTGAGGAGGAATTTCATCACCTACATCACAAGTGCCACTTTGCTCCACTTGGGAGCCGTTATTCTCATCAAACTCCACGTTACACGTCTCCTCAATAAGTCCCATGGATTTATTGAGGACACGGTAAGCATGAGAGTTTGTAGCATAACCAACAAATATGCCCTCATAAGCTCTAGCCTCAAATTTAGACAACCGAACACCTTTCTTGAGAATGAAACACTTACACCCGAATACCCGGAAGTACTTGAGGTTGGGCTTGTTACCGGTGAGTATCTCATATGGAGTCTTGTTGAAGCCCTTGCGGAGGTAGAGCCGATTTGATGCATGACACGCGGTGTTGATGGCTTCGGCCCAAAAGTTGTACGGAGACTTGAACTCCGCCGTCATGGTCCTTGCCACATCCATCAACGTCTGGTTCTTCCTCTCCGCAACACCATTTTGTTAAGGGGTGTAGGGTGCGGAATATTGATGCTTGATTCCCTCGTCACTAAGAAACTCATCCAAGGTGTAGTTCTTGAACTCGGTGCCGTTGTCACTTCTTATTGTCAAGATCTTTGCATTGTGTTGACGTTGTGCTTCATTTGCAAAGTCAATGACGGTTTGTTGGGTCTCGTTCTTCCTCTTGAAGAAATACACCCACGTGTACCTTGAGTAGTCATCCACAATCACCAAGCAATACTTCCTACCTCCAAGACTATCGAAGGATGGAGGCCCAAAGAGATCCATGTGAAGGAGCTCCAATGGCCTCTTTGAATAAATGATTGTCGTGGGAGGGTGAGCCTTCTCATGTAGCTTTCCTTCGATACAGGCACTGCAAGCATGATCTTTAGCAAAACTAACATTCGTTAGTCCACGGACATGGTCCCCCTTGACGAGACTTTGCAAATATCTCATATTGACATGGGCTAAACGGCGATGCCAAAGCCATCCCACATCAACTTTAGCCATTAGGCATGTCGCGGTCTTAGTGGGTCACTCCGAAAAGTTAATCACATATAGACCATTCTTGACATGCCCAACAAAAGCTACTTTAAGAGTCTTGCTCCACAAGAGGGCCACGGTATCGATATCAAAGAAAGTGGCAAAGCCCATGATAGCAAGTTGACGAACGGAAAGTAAATTGTATGCAAGGGACTCAACAAGCATGACCTTCTCGATCGTGAGATCATGAGAGATGACCACCTTGCCAAGTCCCAATACCTTAGAAGATGAGGTGTCACCCCACTCGACATTGGTGGGCATAGATGGAACCTTGTGCACGTCCACCACCAAGTCCTTGCTTCCGGTCATATGATTTGTAGCTCCGCTATCGAGAAACCATGATCCCCCACCGGAAGCAAACACCTACAAGAGATCAATGCTTGGTTTTAGGTGCCCATTTTTTAATGGGTCCTTTGATGTTAGTAACAAGGGTTTTTGGAACCCAAATAGACCATTCAATGTATTCATGAAGAGAACCAACAAATTTGGCATAAACATGCCCATCACTAGCACGGCATAACACATAAGAAGGGTTAAAATCGCCGGCTTTGTTGAGAGGGGTGGCATTGCCCTTCTTGACATTATTATTCTTCTTCTCCTCGGGGGAACTCTCTCCCTCCCTCACAAAGGTTTGCATGAGGGGAGGAAGTCGTTTGGTCTTGTCATTCTTCTTCTTGTTCTTGGAGTCGGGCACGTACCCAACCCCTTCCTTGGCCACACCTCCCTTTTGGTTGATCAAGAGATCGTTGAGGTTCTTCTTGCCTTGTATGCAAGTTGCAAGACCTCTCTCAAGTTGCTCCTTCAACTTCGCATTTTCCTCAACAAGATGTATATGCTCACAACACGGGTTAGTAGCATTTGCATTATCAATTAAAACCATATGAGGAAAAGTTGCTTTCTCCTTAGTTAGCTTCACTTGGAGTTGATCATGAGACTCCTTGAGACTAGCGTGAATACCCTTCAAGGCCTTGTGGGCCTTGTCAAGTATATCAAACTCCTCTTTGAGTCTAGCAAGATCAACCCCGAGTTTGGCCTTCTCGGAATTTAGCACACGAGAAACAATGAGGACATGATCATAATCTTTCTTTAACTTAGCATGATCAACGTTGTGTGACTCCTCAAGAGCCAAACGAAGACCACGCTCTTCCTCAAGAGCATTGGAAAGATCCGAAATCTCATCGGCATAGTCACGACTATGCCCTTCCATCTTATAGATGGTGTCTTCGTGAGCCTCGATCATGTCATTGGCTTCACCAAGTTGTTCCAAGAGAGCAACAAAGTGCTTCTTGGATTTTCCCTTGAGTTTGCCCATAAAGGCCTCAAACTCGTTAGCCTCCACATTAGCTCCCTCAAGTTCATTAATGCTATCCGTCGGGGAAGGATGATTAATGATGGTAGTTTTGATGTTGGAGGTTACCTTGTTGGTGGCTTTATCCATGAGGCACTTGGCGGTGATGCTCTCGTTGGGTGAGTCGAAGAGAGACACCCGTGACGTTGTTGCAATGGCAACGGAGGCCATGGCAACCGACTCATCATCTTCATCATCGTCATCATCCTCATTGTAGTCTTCTTGCATAACCAAAGCCTTGGGAGGAGTCTTCTTGGTGAAGTTGTTCTTGTTGGGGAACGACTTGGCCTTGTCCTTTCGGATGAGTTTGCCACCATTGTCTTCGCTCTTCTCATACGGGCATTCCGCAACGAAATGGCTCACGTTGCCGCAATTGTAGCAAGTCCTTACACGTTGCTTGCCTCTTGTGCCACTCGAGTTGTTTTTGCTAAAATTGGGCCTTGAGTTTTTCTTGCTCCAAAATTGCCTTGAAGCAAGTGCCATGTGTTCATGATATGCATACTTCGTATCTTCGGGGTTGCTCTCCTCTTCTTCCTCTTCTTCTTCTTCCACAGTGATCTTGGCCTTCAATGCAAGGTTAGGCTTCTTTGCCCGTTGAGAATGGAGCACCGCATTGTCGGTGGTCTTGTCCAAAATGTTCATGGCCACAAACTCATCCAACACTTCGCTTGAGGTCAAAGTGTGGAAGTCCGGTCTTTGACGAATGACGGAGGACATGGCCTTGTGGTAGGGCATCATTGCCTTGAGGAATTTCCGCTTGATCCAATTGTCATCCGTGTCCTTGCTCCCGTGATCTCATAGTGAGGCCGCGAGTATGTTACTCTCCGATAAAGCTCATGAGGTTCTTCATCTTCCTTCATTGCAAACTCATCGGCCTCATCTTGTACCACTTCATAGTTGGAGCATTGAATGCTTGCGCTTCCCCGGTAGAGAGACACGACACAATGCCATGCATCTTTGGCCAAGGCGAAGGGACGAAGATGAGGTAGGTCTTCGGGTGGAATTGCATCTTGAATGATGAAGAGAGCATTCTCATTGAATTGATTGTCCGCGGCTTCTCGAGGAGTGAAGTTGCTTGGATCATGTGGATAGAAACCTTCTTCAATGATTCTCCAAAGGTTAGTGTTCACATGATTTAAATGATGTTTAAAGCGGTAAACCCAAGAATCAAAATCCTCATTTTTCACAATCTTAGGGGGAGGACCGGCATGATTCAAATGAGTGGAAGGAACCGGTCCACCATAAACAAGTGGTGGTTCCACATGGGCAAAGATGCCGGTGCCATTCTTGCCACTAGAAGAAGGAGCCTTTTCACTACTAGCTTCCCCCTTGTCGGGGATAGCATCCGACGCCTTGTTGGTGGGATGACCCACTTTCAACGGTGCGGTGGATAGTTTAAGCCCCTCAAGAAATTTAGTAAACATGCTTTCAACTTCGGTCGTCATGGAGGTTTTCAATGTCTCCAAGGCCACATTGAACTCCTCACGAGAGACCGAAGTTACCCCATCGCCCGTAGACGAGATAGGATTCACACCGGAGTGTTCCTCTGCACCGTCTACGGTATCAACAATACTCTTTGGATGGTAAAGCCCTTAATAAAGAGACGAGGCTCTGATACCAATTGAAAGGATCGATATGGTTGACTAGAGGGGGGGGTGAATAGGCAACTAACAATTTTTAGCTTTTCTTTAGCAATTTAAACATTGCATCAAAGTAGGTTGTCTAGATATGCAACTAGATGAGCAACCTATATGATGCAACACGAATAGGAACACAAGCAAGCAAGATATATGAAACAAATAAGCTACACAAGTAAAGGCACGAGATAACCAAGAGTGGAGACGGTGGAGACGAGGATGTGTTGCCGAAGTTCCTTCCCTTTGAGAGGAAGTACGTCTCCGTTGGAGCGGTGTGGAGGCACAATGCTCCCCAAGAAGCCACTAGGGCCACCGTAATCTCCTCACGCCCTCACACAATGCGAGATGCCGTGATTCCACTATTGGTGCCCTTGTAGGCGGCAACCGAACCTTTACAAATGAGGTTGGGGCAATCTCCACAACTCAATTGGAGGCTCCCAACGACACCACGAAGCTTCACCACAATGGACTATGGCTTCGCGGTGACCTCAACCGTCCTGGATGCTCAAACACCCAAGAGTAACAAGATCCGCAAGGGATTAGTAGGGGGGGAATGTCACACCCTAGCTAGTTCAAGCATTAGAGTGTGCATCATGTTTAATTTCCTTTTAAGTTTGAAATGGGTAAGGCAGAAACCCCCAAAACCCCCCTGGAAACAACTAGGGTTTACTAAAATTATTTTCAATGAACCTGAAATGCCCTTCTAAAAAGTTCACCCTCTTTGTCTAGGGTTAGAACCTCTGGCAAAATTGGTGCACAATTTTCTAGGTCAATAGAAGGTCATTGAATTAAATCATAAGTATTTGAATTTGGGCATTTAAATGCTATAAAATAATTCAAATGCTCAAATAATCCTGGAAATAAATGTTTGCTGTTGGAAATATTCTAAACAGAGCCCACAATTATTTTTAGGATTTTTGGAAAAGTTTTAGTATTTTTATTAAAGCCCAAAAGTTGCAGTTAAATAGAAAACAGAAACAAATCAAAAAAAAGGAGAGAGAGGGAAGCCCACCTGGGCCTTACGTGTCCTGGCCCAGCCCACCTGGCTCGGCCCAGCCGACTGGCCTTGCCAGTCGTCGTCCTCCTCCCGCCAGAAGGACGAGGAGCGCGTGGCCAGCGCCTGCGGCCACACGCCGACCACCTCCTTCTTTTGCCGACACCCTAGAGACGTCCAGGGATGCCACGCCGACCCCCACGTCCCCCTCTCATCCTCCCTCACTCTCCCCCTCGTCTCCCTCCCCCTCTCCCGCGATGGCCGAGCGCGATCCTCGCCGCCGTTCGCCGTAGACGTCACCAGAGCCACCCCCTCGCCCCTCCGACAAGCCCAATAGCTCCGCCTCGTCGCCCTGGACCTCTCCGCTAACCCACGCGACTCCAAACGCCGTCGAACGCCGTCTTCGCCCTCGTCTTCAACCTCGGGCACCCGAGCCGTCTCCGGTCGATTTGCCGCCGCCAGGACCTCCCCGAGCTTGCTGACCCCCTGTCCGACCCCGCTGTGAGCTCCTCTTCCTCTTCCCCTAGCTCTCGTGCTCGTTTGGACTCTGTAGTCGCCACTTCCACCACACCCGAAAGCTCCCCGCCGCCGGCCATGGCGCCGTTGTGGCTAGAGCCGTAGTGGCTCGAAGCCAAGCTCACCGTTGTGCTCAGCGCAGCACCAGGAGCCCGTAGCCACCACCAGCTCCTTCTTCCGTGCACCTTAGCGTCGAACCCAACCCCGTCCAAACTCCGGCCGCCGCCATGAGCTCGATTCCGGTGAGCTCGCTCCACCCCAGCTCCTCCCACTTGCCGCACTAGATGCGCGCGAGCCCCAGCTACGCGTAGGACCAAACCACGGTCGATTTGGTCGCCTGTGGGCAATTCCCGAAGCCCTCCGCCGCCTCGGCCTCGCCGGCGACTCAACGCCGGAGGGATTAGCCCCGCTGACCAGGGGTTTGACCCCAGTTTGACTCCGCCTGAGACACTGACAGGTGGGGCCGGTTCCTAACTAATTTAGATTAGTTTAAATTAGAGCTAATCACTCTGTTAGAGCTTAATGACGTCGTTAACTAACCCTCTCTCACTGACATGTGGGCCCAGAGCCTAACTAACCCAGTTTAGTGCTAACTAAACACTAACCAACTCTGTTAGTTAGCTGAGAGACTGACAGAAGGGGCCCACCAGTCAGGTTTGACCTGGGCTGGCGCCTTTGACCCGCTGACGTCACAGTGACGCAGTGCTGACGCATTAATTCAATTACTGGATCTATTCTTTAATAGAAAATTCCAGAAAATAATCAAAACTTCTAAAAATCATAGAAAATCAACCATAGCTCCAAATGCAAAGATTTATATATGAAAAATGATCAGAAAATTCAATCTATCCATCTGTAATGGTTTCATGCATGACCAAACAAGTTTGCCTTGCTGTTTAAGCAGAATAAGGTAATGCACTAATAAGGCCATATTTAATGAGCTAATATTTGAATCTTTGATTCAAATGAGTTCATTCCCTTCCGTTTTAGCTTGCATTAGGCCAAGACACTTTCATCTTGCCATGTCATAGCATGCATCATATTGTTGCATATTGCCATGAGTTGATTATGTTCGGTGTGTCTTTCATGGTAGGTTCTGCCTCCGAGGATAACCCCGAGTATCCGTCTGAAGGGCAGTACCCTACTACCTCTACAACAGACAAGCAACCCATTGATCATTCCGATACAAACCCATGTTCTCGCTTCTGCTCTTGTTTACTGCATTAAGACAACGCGATTCAAACTGCTGTGTGCTACGGTAGTTGAACCCTTATCCTCTGCATGACCTGTCATTGCCACAGTAACTAGATGAAACCCACTAGCATGTGTAGGAGTTGATTGAGCCATGTGTGTGATTCCTACCTTGCTATGCCTGCTATGCTTAGAGTTATGTCAGGTCTGGTTCATCTGGGTGATGGGCTAGAGTGAAATGCTTATGTCGGTAATATGAGGGATGTGTTGAACATGTTTTGGTAAAGGTATCGATGAGAGGCCATGTAGGAGTACATGGTGGGTTGTTTCATTGAGGCCGTCCCTAAGAACTGAGATCTGTATGTGTGATTTAAGATTCAGCTACTACCATGCATTGCGATCCTTAATTGACCCTCTCGGCTTCTTAATCACCCTAGTACTCTGTCCAGGAGTTGCAAATAGTTTCTGGTGTTTGTAGGTTATGTGTTGGCGGTCGTGCGTAGCGCTGACCCTAGGGGTGGGCTATGTTGCGGTAGATACACCGTGGCCGGGTATGCCGGGCGCCCGTTTGGCGTCTCGGGACCCTGTTCACATTGTTCGGGGCCGTATGTGGAAACCTCGGCCGGACTCCCTGCGGATGGAACCTGGATAGGCGATAAACCTGGACTAGAGACTTAAGTGTTTAGGTAGGCCGTGGCCGACACCCTCGCTGGGCTTCCGCTTGAAGGTTGCCGAGTACACGTCGTGTAAACAGCGGTAAGTGGTGAAAGCGTGTATGAAGAAGTACACCCCTGCAGGGTATAAAACTATTCGAATAGCCACGTCCGTGGTAAAGGACTACTTGGTTGCCTATACAGTTCATAGACAAGTTAATGGATACTACTAAAAGACTCAAGATAAGTGTGAGTACCGAGGATGGCCCCCTCGTAGGATGACGAGGGAGGATTCCCGGTGGAGTATTGTGTTGGTGAGTAGTGGACTCGTGTGCGAAAACTATTTTACTAGTGAAGTTCCGTAGGATAGCTTAGCCAAGAGTCAAAGCTGGCTTGCTGCATTAACCCCACCACCTTCTTGAGAATGGGCATGTATATTAGGTTCTGATGTAAGACTTGCTGAGTACCTTTGTACTCATGTTTGCTTAATTACTGTTTTCAGACGACAACACCGCCCCCTCCGATGGGTTCTACATAGACCTTGACGTCGACGAGTGACTAGCCACCTAGGTGGTGATCCTGGCCATGGAGGGCCCTATGTAGATAGACAGGCTTCGAGAAGCCTTCTTTCTTTCTAGAGTCTGTACTCAGACTAGTTGCTTCCGCATGTGCTTGTATGATTGTATGACTTGAGTGTCGGGTCATTTGACCCCTATCTGTATGAACATGTTATGTATGGCTCCCTGGAGCCTTTAAATAAAGTACTCATATCGGGCATATTGTGTGTATGATTGAAATGCTTGGTATGAGTGGGATCCGACAATCTAGTTGTTTATCCTTGGCAGCCTTTCTTCTGGGGAAATGTAGTCTAGTGTTCCTCGAGCCATAGTAGTCCGCTACAGCCCGGTTCACCGGAGTCCTGCTAGCCCAGCACTACTGTTCAGGACACTTGACTGGCCGGCATGTGGTTCACTTCGTTCCTATGTCTGTCCCTTCGGGGAAATATCACGCGGTGATATCCCGAGTCCTGCCTAGCCTGCTACAGCCCGGGTTCCCCGGAGTCCTGTTAGCCCAGTGCTACAACCCGGAATCACTCACTGATGACCGACATGCTCGATGTGATTCATGTATGCCTGTCTCCATAGGTCTGTGACGCTTTGGGTTCACGACTAGCCATGTCGGCCCGGGTTCTCTGTCATATGGAAGCTAGCGACACTATCATATACGTGAGCCAAAAGGCGCAAACGGTCCCGGGCCATGGTAAGACGACACCCGTGGGATACCGTGCGTGACGCCGCAAAGTGATATGAGGTGTTACCGGCTAGATCGATGTGACTTGGAATCGGGGTCCTGACAGCGTTGGTATCAGAGCCGGACTGCATGTAGGTTCGTTGAGCCAAACTGGTCGATGTCGAGTCTAGAAATGCTTTAGTTATATGTAGGGTAATTGATTGTGGGAGGGAACGTAAGGCTCTTTTACTCCTTTACCCTATGCCCTCTGATCTGAGTCATTCTCTTCTCATTCAACGTGGGTTAAGGACTAGGCTCTCTCCTTCTATCAGGTTCACGTGTTACTAATCTGTAGTACCTTATAGGATTGTTATTACAAGCCTCAGTACAGTTTCTACTACTTTTAGTATGTTGCTAATTGGATCAGAACCTTGATATGATGTTGTTGAGTGGTATTGCAAACTGTTGTGGATGTCTCAAATCTTTTTCTGAGCATTTACAGCTGTTATGCTGTCCAATTTTCCCTAGAAATTCTGATGTCTTTGCATTGTGGTTGTGCTTTCAGATGGCCAACCGTGTTCAAAACCAAGTGGTTCGCCTGACCCGGTGCCTCGACGTGCCCGTTCATACTGCTATGTTAGTCCGGGAAATGATCGAGACGGGTTACCATTGGTATCCCGAATACACCATCGAAGAGCAATTCCGAGACTTTAATCAAAGCCAATATTTCTGCACCGTCAGGATATTTCCTTCTTATCCTGGATCTACCGAGCCCCTTCACTGTTCCTATGGACTCAGGGTTACTGTTGAGATGGCTGTGCAGGATGCTGCCTATTCCATGATGACCATCATGCGAGTCCGGACTGGCCTGCTTCGGAACACCGACTTCCGTTACATGCCAGCTTCACTTCCGGGAGTGCAAGGGTATCTCCAGGCTATCTATGCTGACTCCACACGTGAGGACTCACTAACTCGCACCACTGCCGAGATGCTTGAGGATAAGGACCGAGAGAATCGGGCCTTGAGACTGGAGCTTTTCAACACCCGTGCTGATCATTGGGCCACTTTGACTCGGTTTGCACCTGCTGTGCAAGCTGGATGTATGGATACGAGGGATCTGTATCCTGTGAGATCTGCTCTGCCAGACATGGTGAATTGGTGTGATGTGGGAGGCATCAGCCCACCTCGTGGTCCCCGCAGGCCACCGTTTGTTGGTCCAAGACCTCATCCTAGCCTCTTTGGTCCACAAGCTCCTCAGGACCGTCTGTTCCCGGATGATCACGTTGAACTTCTAGGCTATGGAGGTGACTTCTATGAGGACTACTACGGAGCTGTCTGAGTTAGTAGTTGTACCACTAGTATTGTAGTAGTTGTATCTCCCCTGTCCTGCGTGACTTGTGGAATATGACTTTGTGAGTAATTAATTCCGGAGGTGTAGACAAATAATGTATAGGAGCTTGGAATGCCTCCGATGAGATGTAACGTCCTTCATCATAGCTGTACTGTAGCCTGGGCTTGTACTGAACTATGTATGATGTGTATGACCGTTGGTATATATATGGCAGTTTTATATTACCATGACATACGGATGAACATCTCTGCATTCAGTGTTATCCATTACATTCTGCACTTCCTTGCTAAGTTTGAGCCATCATTGTCTAAACCGTTGTTTTGTTTTCTCCTAGGATGGTCAACACCCGCAGCAACCCTGCTGCCTCGGAGCAGGGGGAAGCCAGTGCAGCTAGGGGTGAAAATCTGCCTCACCCGCCTTCTCTGGCCAAAGTGATGCTGGAGGCGGAAAGAAACAAGCGTGAGACTAACCGCCTGCTAGAGCGGATTGAGCAGAACACTGCACGCCACCCGCGAAATGACTTGGTGTCAATCAATGACTTTATCAAGCTGTACCCACCAAAGTTTAACCATTCCGTTGAACCCCTCGACGCGGATGACTGGCTTCGCAGCATTACCCACAAGCTACGTTCTGCCAACGTAGCCGAAGCCGACAAGGTTACTTATGCTGCCTACCACCTCGAAGGCCCTGCTAGCCACTGGTGGGAGAATTTTGAAGCTGTGCGCCCGGTCGACCAAATTACTACTTGGGTTGAATTTAGTGAGGCTTTCCGTGAGCATCACATCCCGGAAGGTCTCATGGATCGCAAGAGGGAGGAGTTCTGCAATTTCACCCAAGGAAGACTGACTGTGCATATAGTCGTGAATTTGGGAATCTGGCATGCTGTGCCCCTGAAGAGGTATCTACTGACGCTAAGAAGCAGGCAAGGTTCCGCAAGGGACTTAGCCCTGAGCTTCGCCGCGATCTTTGTCTGCACAAGTGCACCTCCTTCCAGAAGTTGGTCAATAAAGCCATCAGTGCTGAGACAGGCCAGACTGATTATGACGCTTCACGCAAGCACTCCCGTGATTTTGGCTCTTCATCGGGCTCTGGAGCTCAGAAGCGCCGGGTGTGGATTCCAAGCACGGCACTGCCACCCAGGTTCATCCCGAGGCCATCCTTTGAGGCGCCTCGTCCCAACCAGCAATTTGCACTGCCCAAGCCCTATGGTGGCCCCGCTGCTAATGCTGCTCCACGCCCCAATGTGGTGACACGCTTTAAGTGTGGAGAGCCGGGTCACTATAGTCGAGAGTGTCCCCAGAACAACAACCCCACTCAAACTGGGAAGTCCGTTGGCCGTGGTAAGCCCGCGGGAAAGACATTCTATGCCAAGCCGGTCACCACTGCCCGTGGCCATGTCAACTATGTTTCAGCCGAGGAGGCTCATGAGGATCCCAACGTCGTCCTTGGTACGCTCCTTGTTAACTGCCATCCGGCATCTGTTCTTTTTGATACTGGAGCATCTCATTCATTCATATCCGAGAACTATGCTCGATTGCACAACACGATATTCTGTGACATGCCCTCTACCATGGAAATTCAAACTCCTGGCTCTAGATGGCAAACTTCTAGAGTAAGCCATGGGAACAAAATTCTTGTCGATAGACTTGTCTTCCTTGCATCCTTAATAGCTCTTAAGTCCTCGGACATAAACATCATCTTGGGTATGGACTGGATGTCAGCTCATTATGCTAAGATTGATTGTGCCACTAGAACCGTTCAACTTACTCACCCATCGGGCAAGATAGTCAATGTCTTAACTCGAGTGGCCAAGCGCCAGCTTTACTCCTTAAATGCCAACCCCCTTCCAGACCTTGAGGATGTTCCGGTAGTCTGAGACTTTCCGGATGTCTTTCCAGAAGAACTGCCAGGTGTTCCACCTGACAGGGATGTCGAGTTTGTGATAGAACTTGTTCCAGGAACCGTTCCAATTTCTAGAAGACCCTACAAGATGGCACCCTTAGAACTAGCCGAGCTTAAGTACCAACTCGATGAGTCCTTGAAAAAGGTTTTCATCCGTCCTAGTTCCTCTCCTTGGGCTTGCCCCGTCCTCTTCGTTAAGAAGAAGGATGGAACAGATCGAATGGTTGTGGATTACTGACCTGTCAATTTGGTCACCATCAAGAACAAATATCCGCTTCCCAGGATCAACGATCTGTATGATCAGCTCGCTGGATCCTCAGTCTTTTCCAAGATGGATTTGAGGTTGGGCTACCATCAAATCAAAATCAGAAGCGGGGACATTCCCAAAACGGCCTTTGTTACTCGTTATGGCCAATACAAGTACACCGTTATGTATTTCGGTTTAACCAATGCCCCAGCCACCTTCTCCCGGTTAATGAACTCGGTTTTCATGGAGTATTTGGACAAATTTGTCGTAGTATACCTCGATGACATACTCATCTACTCCAAGAATGAAGAGGAACATGCCGAACATCTAAGGCTGGTATTGATGAAACTTCGAGAGCATCGCCTTTATGCCAAATTCTCCAAGTGTGAATTTTGGTTGCCAGAAGTGACCTATCTAGGCCATGTAATCTCTGGTAAGGGTATTGCTGTCAATCCTGAGCGAGTTCAAGCCATCCTTGATTGGACTCCACCTGAGACGGTCAAGCAAGTTCGGAGTTTCCTTGGCTTAGCGAGCTATTGCCACCGCTTCAATGAGAATTTCTCCAAGGTTGCTAAACCTCTAACTGAACTCCTCAAGAAAGATAAAAAGTTCGAGTGGACTCTACAGTGCGAGTTCAGTTTTCAGAACTGAAAAGACGCCTGACATCTTCTCCCGTACTGGTACCACCAGATTTCTCCAAGGACTTTATTATCTATTGCGACGCCTCGCGACAAGGACTAGGTTGCATACTCATGCAAGATCGTCAGGTAATTGCCTATGCTTCACGGCAATTACACCCACATGAGGAAAATTATCCCACACATGATCTAGAGCTTGCAGCTGTAGTCCATGCACTTAAAACTTGGCGACATTACCTTCTCGGTAATCGTTGCGAGATCTTCACCGATCACCAAAGTTTGAAATATATCTTCACCCAACCAGATTTGAATCTTAGGCAAAGACGTTGGGTCGAGTTGATCTCGGATTACGACTTAGGAATAACTTACACCCCGGGCAAAGCCAATGTCATGGCTGATGCACTAAGTCGTAAATCCTATTGTAACAACCTGATGTTACAACAAAGTCAACCACTTCTCCACGAGGAATTTCATAAGCTTAATCTTCACATTGTTCCTCGAGGTTTTCTATCCACCCTGGTAGCGAAACCTAACCTTATGGATCAAATCATAACCGCCCAGCGGTATGATAAGGGCATATCCCGAATTAAGGAAAACATTGCTAGCGGAGTTGCTAAATGTTTTTCCATGGATAAGCGGGGTGCTGTCTTCTTCGAGAACCGTTTGGTGGTTCCCAAGAAACAACATCTACGCTAGTTGATCCTTAAGGAAGCTCATGAATCCACTCTCACCATTCATCCCGGTAGTACAAAAATGTATCAAGACCTACGCCAGAGGTTTTGGTGGACTAGGATGAAGAGATAAATCGCTCAATACATTGCTAATTGCGACGTTTGTCGTCGTGTTAAAGCAGAGCATCAACGGGCTGCTGGCACCCTTCAACCTTTGGCTATTCCTGAGTGGAAATGGGATAAAATTAGTACGGATTTCATCACTGGGTTTCCCAGGACCACGAGAGGGAATAATGCCATCTTCGTCATGATCGACCAACTTTCCAAAGTAGCCCACTTTCTACCTGTTCGTGAGAGTATCACCGCTAGCCAGCTAGCCGATTTATACATCTCCCGAATAGTGTCTCCTCATGGTGTTCCATTGGAAATTAACTCAGACCATGGGAGTCTCTTCACCTCTCGATTTTGGGAAAGTTTCCAAAATGCTATGGGAACTCGTCTCTCTTTTAGTACCGCCTTCCATCCTCAATCAAGTGGTTATGTAGACCGAGTAAATCAAATCCTGGAAGATATGCTCCGAGCTTCTGTCATCTCGTTCGGAATGAGTTGGGAGAAATGCCTTCCATTCGCGGAGTTTGCTTATAACAATAGTTATCAAGCTAGCTTAGGCAAGGCTCCTTTCGAAGTTCTCTATGGATGAAAATGTCGAACGCCTCTTAACTGGTCAGAAACTGGGGAAAGACAACTCTTTGGCCCGGATATGATTCAGGAAGCAGAAGAGCAGGTTCGCGTTATTCGTGAGAAATTGAAAACAGCCCAATCTCGTCAAAAGAGTCAATATGATCGTAAACATAAGCTTATGACTTATGAAGTCGACAAGAAGGCTTACCTTCGGGTTACTCCGTTAAAGGGAACCCATCGTTTCGGTATCAAAGGCAAATTGGCTCCTCATTACATTGGACGCTTTCGCATTCTTGCCAAACGAGGAGAAGTTGCCTACCAATTGGAACTACCTTTGCATCTATCCAGAGTTCATGATGTCTTCCACGTTTCTCAACTCAGGCATTGCTTCACGGATCCTATCCGTGGAGTGGACCACGAAACGCTTGATCTACAAGATAACCTCTCATATCGGGAGTATCCCGTTCGTATCCTTGATCAAGCCAAGCGTACCACTCGACGTCGTAATATCAAGTTTCTCAAGGTTCAATGGTCACACCATTCCGAGAAAGAACCACTTGGGAAAGGGAGGATCGTCTTCGACTCGAGTACCCCACCTTTTTCCCAGAGGATCCTAAATCTCGGGACAAGATTCTTTTGAGTGGGGGTGAGTTGTCACACCCTAGCTAGTTCAAGCATTAGAGTGTGCATCATGTTTAATTTCCTTTTAAGTTTGAAATGGGGAAGGCAGAAACCCCCAACACCCCCCGGAAACAACTAGGGTTTACTAAAATTATTTTCAATGAACCTGAAATGCCCTTCTAAAAAGTTCACCCTCTTTGTCTTGGTTAGAAACTCTGGCAAAATCGGTGCACAATTTTCTAGGTCAATAGAAGGTCATTGAATTAAATCATAAGTATTTGAATTTGGGCATTTAAATGCTATAAAATAATTTAAATGCTCAAATAATTCTGGAAATAAATGTTTGCTGTTGGAAATATTCTAAACAGAGCCCACAATTATTTTCAGGATTTTTGGAAACGTTTTAGTATTTTTATTAAAGCCCAACAATTGCAGTTAAATAGAAAACAGAAACAAATCAAAAAAAGGAGAGAGAGGGAAGCCCACCTGGGCCTTACCTGTGCTGGCCCAGCCCACCTGGCTCGGCCCAGCCGACTGGCCTTGCCAGTCGTCGTCCTCCTCCCGCCAGAAGGACGAGGAGCGCGTGGCCGGCGCCCGCGGCCACACGCCGGCCACCTCCTGCTTCTGCCAACGCCCTGGAGACGTCCAGGGATGCCACGCCGACCCCCACGTCCCCCTCTCATCCTCCCTCACTCTCCCCCTCGTCTCCCTCACCCTCTCCCATGATGGCCGAGTGCGATCCTCGCTGCCGTTCGCCGTAGACGTCACCAGAGCCACCCCCTCGCCCCAACGACAAGCCCAATAGCTCCGCCTCGTCGCCCTGGACCTCTCCGCTGACCCATGCGACTCCAAACGCCGCCGAACGCCGTCTTCGCCCTCGTCTTCAACTTCGGGCACCCGAGCCGTCTCCGGTCGATTCGCCGCCGCCAGGACGTCCCCGAGCTCGCTGACCCCCTCTTCGACCCCGCTGTGAGCTCCTCTTCCTCTTCCCCTAGCTCCCATGCTCGTTTGGCCTCTGTAGTCGCCACTTCGACCGCACCCGAAAGCTCCCCGCCGCCGGCCATGGCGCCGTCGTGGCTAGAGCCGTAGTGGCTCGAAGCCAAGCTCACCGTTGTGCCCAGCGCAGCACCAGGAGCCCGTAGCCACCACCAGCTCCTTCTCCCGTGCACCGTAGCATCGAACCCAACCCCGTCCGAACTCCGGCCGCCGCCACGAGCTCGATTCTGGCGAGCTCGCTCCACCCCAGCTCCTCCCACTTGCCCCACTAGATGCGCGCGAGCCCCAGCTACGCGTAGGACCAAACCGCGGTCGATTTGGTCGCCTGTGGGCGATTCCCGAAGCCCTCCGCCGTCTCGGCCTCGCCGGCGACTCAACGCCGGTGGGATTAGCCCCGCTGACCAGGGGTTTGACCCCAGTTTGACTCCGCCTAAGACACTGACAGGTGGGGCCGGTTCCTAACTAATTTAGATTAGTTTAAATCAGAGCTAATCACTCTGTTATAGCTTAATGACGTCGTTAACTAACCGTCTCTCACTGACATGTGGGCCCAGAGCCGAACTAACCCAGTTTAGTGCTAACTAAACACTAAACAACTCTGTTAGTTAGCTGAGAGACTGACAGAAGGGGCCCACCAGTCAGGTTTGACCTGGGCTGGCGCCTTTGACCCGCTGACGTCACAGTGACGCAGTGCTAACGCATTAATTCAATTACTGGATCTATTCTTTAATAGAAAATTCCATAAAATAATCAAAACTTCTAAAAATCATAGAAAATCAACCATAGCTCCAAATGCAAAGATTTATATATGAAAAATGATCAGAAAATTCAATCTATCCATCTGTAATGGTTTCATGCATGACCAAACAAGTTTGCCTTGCTGTTTAAGCAGAATAAGGTAATGCACTAATAAGGCCATATTTAATGAGCTAATATTTGAATCTTTGATTCAAATGAGTTCATTCCCTTCCGTTTTAGCTTGCATTAGGCCAAGACACTTTCATCTTGCCATGTCATAGCATGCATCATATTGTTGCATATTGCCATGAGTTGATTATGTTCGGTGTGTCTTTCGTGGTAGGTTCTGCCTCCGAGGATAACCCCGAGTATCCGTCTGAAGGGCAGTACCCTACTACCTCTACAACAGACAAGCAACCCATTGATCATTCCGATACAAACCCATGTTCTCGCTTCTGCTCTTGTTTACTGCATTAAGACAACGTGATTCAAACTACTGTGTGCTACGGTAGTTGAACCCTTATCCTCTGCATGACCTGTCATTGCCACAGTAACTAGATGAAACCCACTAGCATGTGTAGGAGTTGATTGAGCCATGTGTGTGATTCCTACCTTGCTATGCCTGCTATGCTTAGAGTTATGTCAGGTCTGGTTCATCTGGGTTGATGGGCTAGAGTGAAATGCTTATGTCGGTAATATGAGGGATGTGTTGAACATGTTTTGGTAAAGGTATCAATGAGAGGCCATGTAGGGGTACATGGTGGGTTGTTTCATTGAGGCCGTCCCTATGAACTGAGATCTGTATGTGTGATTTAAGATTCAGCTACTACCATGCATTAGGATCCTTAATTGACCCTCTCGGCTTCTTAATCACCCTAGTACTCTGTCCAGGAGTTGCAAATAGTTTCTGGTGTTTGTAGGTTATGTGTTGGCGGTTGTGCGTAGCGCTGACCCTAGGGGTGGGCTATGTTGCAGTAGATACACCATGGCCGGGTATGCCGGGCGCCCGTTTGGCGTCTCGGGACCCTGTTCACATTGTTCGGGGCCGTATGTGGAAACCTCGGCCGGACTCCCTGCGGATGGAACCTGGATAGGCGATAAACCTGGACTAGAGACTTAAGTGTTTAGGTAGGCCGTGGCCGACACCCTCGCTGGGCTTCCGCTTGAAGGTTGCCGAGTACATGTCGTGTAAACGGCGGTAAGTGGTGAAAGCGTGTATGAAGAAGTACACCCCTGCAGGGTATAAAACTATTCGAATAGCCGCGTCCACGGTAAAGGACTACTTGGTTGCCTATACAGTTCATAGACAAGTTAATGGATACTACTAAAAGACTCAAGATAAGTGTGAGTACCGAGGATGGCCCCCTCGTAGGATGACGAGGGAGGATTCCCGGTGGAGTATTGTGTTGGTGAGTAGTGGACTCGTGTGCGAAAACTATTTTACTAGTGAAGTTCCGTAGGATAGCTTAGCCAAGAGTCAAAGCTGGCTTGCTGCATTAACCCCACCACCTTCTTGAGAATGGGCATGTATATTAGGTTCTGATGTAAGACTTGCTGAGTACCTTTGTACTCATGTTTGCTTAATTACTGTTTTCAGACGACAACACCGCCCCCTCCGATGGGTTCTACATAGACCTTGACGTCGACGAGTGACTAGCCACCTAGGTGGTGATCCTGGCCATGGAGGGCCCTATGTAGATAGACAGGCTTCGAGAAGCCTTCTTTCTTTCTAGAGTCTGTACTCAGACTAGTTGCTTCGCATGTGCTTGTATGATTGTATGACTTGAGTGTCGGGTCATGTGACCCCTATCTGTATGAACATGTTATGTATGGCTCCCTGGAGCCTTTAAATAAAGTACTGGAGTTGTAGAGTTTTGTTGTGATGCCATGTTGTATGTACTCATATCGGGCATATTGTGTGTATGATTGAAATGCTTGGTATGAGTGGGATCCAACAATCTAGTTGTTTATCCTTGGGAGCCTTTCTTATGGGGACATGTAGTCTAGTGTTCCTCGAGCCATAGTAGTCCGCTACAGCCCGGTTCACCGGAGTCCTGCTAGCCCAGCACTACTGTTCAGGACACTTGACTGGCCGGCATGTGGTTCACCTCGTTCCTATGTCTGTCCCTTCGGGGAAATGTCACGCGGTGATATCCGGAGTCCTGCCTAGCCTGCTACAGCCCAGGTTCCCCGGAGTCCTGTTAGCCCAGTGCTACAGCCCGGAATCACTCGCTGATGACCGACATGCTCGATGTGATTCATGTATGCCTGTGTCCATAGGTCTGTGCCGCTTTGGGTTCACGACTAGCCATGTCGGCCCGGGTTCTCTGTCATATGGATGCTACCGACACTATCATATACGTGAGCCAAAAGGCGCAAACGGTCCCGGGCCATGGTAAGACTACACCCGTGGGATACCGTGCATGAGGCCGCAAAAGTGATATGAGGTGTTACCGACTAGATCGATGTGACATGGAATCGGGGTCCTGACAGGGAATCAAATATCTCTTGGTGGAAGTGTAGATCGGGGCCTTCTCAACCACTCCCGAGCAAATCAACAAGTTTGGTTGGCTAGGGAGTGAGATCGGGCGAAAATGGAGCTTGGAGCAATAATGGAGCTTTAATGGTGGAAGAGGTGAGTCAACAGGGAAGAAAGAGACCCTATATATCGTGTGTGGAAAACATCCAACCGTTACCCACCAACCAGCCCGCGGCCAGCGATACTACCATGCCTGGCCAGTGGTACAACCGCAAGGCCGCGCGGTACTACTGCTTGCAACCAAGCGGTACTACCGCACGGCAGTGCGGTACTACCGTACCGACCCACGGTACTGCCGCGACCCCAGCACCGAAACAGACGCAAGCTGGGGGGCGGTACTTCCGCACGCGCGGTACTACCGCGCCCCCCATGCGGTACTACCGCAAGGCAAAAGTCCCAACCAGGGGGAAGGGGAACTTCCGTGCCTACTTCCGCAAATAATCGGAAGTAGCAAAAACCCGACACAGTAGTACTGCCGAGGGCCGGTACTACTGCCTGACCGCATAGCGTGGTACTACCGCACGGCGAAAGCGGTACTACTGCGGCAGGTGCGGATGTAAAAAATTACATCCGCTCCTACTACCGCAAAGGGGCGGCACTAGCCTGGTGGGCAGGAGTAGTGCGGCTCCAGGGGAGCGGTACTACCGTGAGCACCAGCGGTACTACCGCGCCACCGCGCGGTACTACCGTGGATGCCTATGGTACTACCGTTGATCCAGGAGCAGTACTACCGCAACCACAACAGCAGCCAGTCAAAGGAGGCAGGAAAAACGGAGGAAGCTCCAAGGAAGAAGGAGGGGATAAAAGGAGATGTGTACGTGATGATTCCACCCAAACCTTTCCAATGCGGACCCCCTCTTAATAGTACGGCTTTCCTACGACTCAAATCCACCAAAAAGAAACGTAGAAAAGACGCCGTCTTCGTTAGTCTTCGAGGGGCACCCAATCATCTTGTGCCTAGCAAAGAAGTGTCTGGAATACTCATGGCACACGATTAGTCCGCAAATGCGTTGTCATCAATCACCAAAACGCTTAGGGATAAATATGTCCTTACACTAGACACCATACATCTCATCAAAATATCAAACGAATACCAAATTCACATGACTACTAATAGCAAGACTTCTCCCTTGTCCTCAGGAACAAACATAACTACTCACAACGCATATTAATGTTCATAATCAGAAGGGTATTAATATGCATAAAGGATCTGAACATATGATCTTCCACCAATTAAACCAACTAGCATCAACTACAAGGAGTAATTAACACTACTAGCAACCTACTAGCACCAATCCCAGACTTGGAGACAAGAATTGGAGACAAGAGATGAACTAGGGTTTTGAGATGAGATGGTGCTGATGAATATGTTGATGGAGATTGCCCTCTCCTGATGAGAGGAGCATTGGTGATGACGATGGCGATGATTTCCCCCTCTGGGAGGGAAGTTTCCCCGATAGAACAGCTCTGCCGGAGCTCTAGATTGGATCCGCCAAGGTTCTGCCTCGTGGCGGCGGAGTTTTGTCCCGAAAGGTTGCTTCTATTTTTTTCTTGACAAAAGACTTCATATAGGAGAAGATGGTCATCGAAGAGCCACCAGGGGGCCCACAAGGCAGGGGGCGCGCCCTAGGGGGGGGCGCCCCCCACCCTCGTGAGAAGGGTGTGGGCCCCCTGGTCTTCATCTTTGGTGAGGATTTTTCATTATTTATTATAAGGTGTTCCGTGGAGTTTCAGGACTTTTGGAGTTGTGCAGAATAGGTCTCTAATATTTGCTCCTTTTCCAGCCCAGAATTCCAGCTGCCGGCATTCTCCCTCCTTATGTAAACCTTGTAAAATAAGAGAGAATAGTCATAATTATTGTGACATAATGTGAAATAACAGCCCATAATGCAATAAATATTGATATAAAAGCATGATGCAAAATTGGCGTATCAACTCCCCCAAGCTTAGACCTCGCTTGTCCTCAAGCGAAAAGCCGAAATCGAAAAATACGTCCACATGTTTAGAGATGAAGGTGTCGATAAAAATAAAATACAGACATGAGGTCATCATGATCATTCTTATAACAGCAACTTATATAATTTTTGTCATATGATCTCTAATGCTAGAGTAATAATTCAATCACAATATCAAGTATGAATCGTAAACTTCATTGAAAACTAACAAACTACAATCTCGGTCATTGAAGCAATTGCAATTTATCATAACATAGGAAAGAGTCAATGTATAAGAGCTTTTCAGCATGTCCACATACTCAACTATCATATAATCTTTCACAATTGCTGGCACTCACACAATACTTATGGGTGTGGAGTTTTAATCAGACACAGAGAAAGATAGGGGCTTATAGTCTTGCCTCCCAACATTTTACCTCAAGGGTAATGTGAACGGTAATAGTTCCTGAAAACCCACATCCAATTAGCCATATATACCAGGATCTTTCCAACATATTGTGCTTGCCAACGGGTAAAATGTAAAAAGGAAAGGTGAAGATCACCATGACTCTTGCATAAGGTAGAAGATAATGATAAAAGATAGGCCCTTCACAAAGGGAAGCAGAGGTTGTCATGCACTTTTATGGTTGGATGCACAAAATCTTAATGCGAAAGAACATCACTTTATATTGCCCCTTGTGATATGAACCTTTATTATGCAGTCCGTCTCTTTTATTACTTCCACATCACAAGATCGTATAAAGCTTATTTCTCCCACACCAATCAATCAGACATATTTAGAGAGCAATTTTTATTGCTTTACACCGATGACAACTTACTTGAAGGATATTACTCAATCCATAGGTAGGTATGGTGGACTCTCATGGCAAAACTGGTTGAAGGGTATTTGGAAGCACAAGTAGTATCTCTACTTGGTGCTGAGAATTTGGCTAGCATGAGGGCGAAAGGCAAGCTCAACATGTTGGAGGATCCAAGACAATATAATTTATCTCAGATGTAAGAAAACATAGCCCATTACGTTGTCTTCCTTGTCCAATGTCAACTCTTTAGCATGTCATATTTTAATGAGTGCTCACAATCATAAAAGATGTTCAAGATAGTATATCTATATTTGAGGATCTCTCTTTCTTTATTACTTCCTATTAATTGCAACGACGACCAAAACTATGCTTGTCAACTCTCAACAACTTTTACTCATCATACTTTTTCTATGTGAGCTCATTACTCTCCATGAGATCCATATGATCTCTTTGTTTCTTTTTATTTCTTTCTCTTTTCTTTTATTCACTTAGGATCATGGCAAAATAATCAAGCCCTTGACTCAACACTAATCTTTATTATATAGCTAACAGACTCGATTACATAGAAGGATAATAAAGCAAAACTCACAACTAGATCATGCCATAAACTTTATTCTACTAGATCAAAATACTACTAATAAGATCGAACTAAGGAAAACGGTAAAGATAAAAGTGATGGTAATACGATATCGGAGCACTCCCCCAAGCTTGGCAGTTGCCAAGTGGAGTGCCCATACCCAGGTGATTATGTCTTTCTTTTTGGGGATGGTGATGTGATGTTTTTGGTGATGATGCCCTTCAAAATACGATTCTCCTCCTCAAGATTGTTGACTTGATGCTTGAGATCCATTATTTCCTTTTGGAGTTTTCCTGTAACAGCCAAAGCTCCCTACACCCAAGGGTGCTGCATAGCTGTGGGAGAACCAGTGACACTCTTTTTCATATTCTCATAAGAAAGAAATCTAACATTGGAAGGGATAACAGAGTTTGGAATAGTTGAGCTCTGCAGTTCTCCCATTGTGAATCCATCTTGGAAGCGACAGATGACTTCTTGATCCTCCATGGCATCTACCCTCATTAGGTCAGCCTCCATCTCTTCTTCCATTGCTGGCGCAAAGTGGTCAGGGTCGTTGTTTGCCCTTGGTTCCGGTGCCGGATAAGATACTCGGCTCTCCCCGACTGACTCTAGAGAAGACATCTTGCTCTAATCTGCAGCAGCAACAACTCAAAACAAAAACAGAGGATTTCCGCGTGATACAGGAGTCAAAACCCCGGGAGATTATATAATGAATTTTTACTGACCAAAATACGTATCGTGCAAGAAAACGGAGTCCGGAAGGCACACGAGGTGCTCATGAGGTAGGGGGCGCGCCCAGGGGGGGTAGGGGGCGCCCTCCACCCTCGTGAGGCCCTCGTGTCCTTCCCGGACTGCTACTTAATTTTCTATTTTTCTAAATATTCCAAAACGGAGAAATATTGCCTTAAAAATTGTTTTGGAGTCAGTTTACTTACCGTACCACATACCTATTCCTTTTCGGAGTCTGAAACATTCTGGAAAGTGTCCCTTATGTATTCCTCCGGGGTTACGGTTTCGATGATATTGGTTTCAACATTTATGGGATTACCTGAGATATAGTGTTTGATTCTTTGACCGTTTAGCACCTTCGGATTTGTGCCTTCAAAGTTGTTGATTTTTATGGCACCGGAACGATAGACCTCCTCGATAACATAGGGGCCTTCCCATTTACAGAGAAGTTTCCCTGCAAAAAATCTTAATCGAGAGTTGTATAGCAATACATAATCACCTACATTAAACTCACAATTTTGTATTCTTTTGTCATGCCATCTTTTAACCTTTTCTTTAAACAACTTGGCATTTTCATAAGCTTGGGTTCTCCATTCATCAAGTGAGCTAATATCAAATAACCTCTTTTCACCAGCAAGTTTGAAATCATAGTTGAGCTCTTTAATAGCCCAATATGCCTTATGTTCTAGTTCGAGAGGTAAGTGACATGCTTTTCCATATACCATTTTATACGGAGACATACCCATAGGATTTTTATATGCAGTTCTATAGGCCCATAATGCATCATCATGGTTTCTTTGACCAATTCTTTCTAGACCTATCGACAGTCTTTTGCAAAATTAATTTGAGTTCTCTATTACTCAATTCTACTTGACCACTAGACTGTGGGTGATATGGAGATGCAATTCTATGATTGACGTCATATTTAGCAAGCATTTTACGGAAAGCACCATGAATAAAATGTGAACTACCATCAGTCATTAAATATCTAGGGACTCCAAACCTCGGAAAAATAACTTCTTTAAGCATTTTAATAGAAGTGTTATGATCAGCACTACTAGTTGGAATAGCTTCTACCCACTTAGTAACGTAATCAACAACAACTAAAATATGTGTATATCCATTAGAGGCAGGAAAAGGTCCCATATAATCAAAGCCCCAAACATCAAACGGTTCAATAACAAGTGAATAATTCATAGGCATTTCTTGACGTCTACTAATATTACCAATTCTTTGACATTCATCACAAGAAAGGACAAACTTACGGGCATCCTTGAAGAGAGTAGGCCAATAAAAACCGGATTGCAATACCTTATGTGCAGTTCTATCTCCCGCGTGGTGTCCTCCATAAGTTTCGGAGTGGCACTTCCGTAGGATCTGTTCCTGTTCATGCTCAGGTACACAATGTCTAATAACACCATCTACTCCTTCCTTATAAAGATGTGGGTCATCCCAAAATTAATGTCTCAAATCATAGAAGAACTTTTTCTTTTGTTGGTATGTGAAGCTAGGTGGTATAAATTTAGCAACTATGTAATTAGCATAATCAGCATACCAAGGGGTACTACAAGAAGTACTTATGACATTTAGTTGTTCATTAGGGAAGCTATCATCAATAGGTAGTGGGTCATCAAGAACATTCTCTAACCTAGATAAGTTGTCTGCAACGGGGTTCTCAGCTCCTTTTCTATCAACAATATGCAAATCAAATTCTTGTAGCAAGAGAACCCATCTAATAAGTCTAGGTTTAGCATCTTTCTTCTCCATAAGATATTTAATAGCAGCATGATCAGTGTGGATAGTTACTTTAGAATCAACAATATAAGGTCTGAACTTATCACAAGCAAATACAACTCCTAAAAGTTCTTTTTCAGTAGTAGCATAATTTCTTTGAGCATTGTTTGGAGTCTTACTAGCATAATGGATAACATTTAATTTCTTATCAACTCTTTGCCCTAGAACAACACCTACAGCATAATCGCTAGCATCACACATAATTTCAAAGGGTAAATTCCAATCAGGTGGCTGAACAATAGGTGCAGAGACTAATGCTTTCTTAAGTATTTCAAATGCTTCTACACAATCATCGTCAAATACAAATGGTACATCTTTTTGTAATAAATTAGTCAGAGGCCGAGAAATTTTCGAGAAGTCCTTGATGAACCTCCTATAAAATCCGGTGTGACCAAGGAAACTTCTTATACCTTTGATGTCCTTGGGACATGGCATCTTTTCAATAGCATCAACCTTGGCTTTATCAACTTCAACACCTCTTTCAGAAACTTTATGCCCCAAGACAATACCTTCACTAACCATAAAGTGTCACTTTTCCCAATTCAAGACAAGATTAGTTTCTTCACATCTCTGCAAAACTCGATCAAGATTGCTCAAGCAATCATCAAAAGAAGATCCATAGACAGAAAAGTCGTCCATGAAAACCTCACAAATCTTTTCACATAAGTCAGAGAATATAGCCATCATGCATCTTTGAAAGGTAGCAGGTGCATTACATAAACCAAAAGGCATACGTCTATAAGCAAAAGTACCAAAAGGGCATGTAAAAGTAGTCTTTGATTGATCTTTAGCCGACACAAGTATTTGAGAGAAACCAGAATAACCATCTAGAAAGCAGTAATGTGTATGTTTGCATAATCTTTCTAGCATTTGATCAATAAAAGGTAAGGGGTAATGATCTTTCTTAGTAGCCTTATTTAATTTGCGGAAATCAATTACCATTCTATAACCTGTATAATTCTTTGTGGAATCAATTCATCTTTATCATTAGGAACAACAGTAATACCTCCCTTCTTAGGGACACAATGAACAGGACTTACGCACTGACTATCAGCAACGGGATAAATTATACCTGCCTCTAGAAGCTTTAATATTTCTTTTCTTACCACTTCTTTCATTTTAGGATCCAGACGCCGTTGAGGATCACGAACTGGTTTGGCATCTGCTTCCAAATTTATTTTATGTTGACATAGAGTGGGACTAATGCCTTTAAGATCATCAAGAGTATATCCAATAGCAGCACGGTGCTTCTTCAGAGTTTTCAATAATCTTTCTTCTTCATGGTCTGAAAGGTTAGCACTAATAATAACATGATATATCTTCTTTTCATCAAGATAAGCATATTTAAGATTATCAGGCAACGGTTTAAGCTCAAACACGGGATCACCCATAGGTGGAGGAGGATCCCCTAGGATTTCAATAGGCAAATTGTGTTTTAGCATAGGTTCTTGTTTAAAGAATACTTCATCTATTTCCTTTCTTTCATTCATAAACATATCATTCTCATGGTCTAGCAAATATTGGTCTAAAGGATCATTAGGAGGTACGGCAATAGAAGCAATACCAATAATTTCATCCTTACTAGGCAATTCTTCTTCACGGTGTTGTTTACTAAATTTAGAGAAATTAAACTCATGAGTCATATCATCCAAGCCAATAGTAACAACATTCTTTTCACAGTCTATCCTAGCATTAAATGTATTCAAGAAGGGTCTACCAAATATAATCGGACAAAAGCTATCTTGTGGAGAACTAAGAACAAGAAAATCAGCAGGATATTTAGTTTTCCCGCACAGGACTTCAACATCTCTAACAATTCCCATTGCTGAAATAGTATCTCTATTAGCAAGTTTAATTGTGACATCAATATCTTCTAACTCAGCAGGTGCAATTTCATGCTTGATTTCTTTATAAAAGTCATAAGGTATAACACTAGCACTAGCACCCATATCACATAAGCCATGATAACAATGATCTCCTATTTTAACATAAATAACAGGCACACCTACCACAGGTCTATGTTTATCTTTAGCACAAGGTTTAGCAATTCTAGCAGTTTCACCGCAGAACTGAATAACATGCCCATCAATATTATTAGATAAGAGCTCTTTAACAATAGCACTATTAGGTTCAACTTTAACTTCCTCAGGAGGTGTATATGTTTTAATATTGCTTTTACGAACCACAGTTGAAGCTTTAGCTTGATCCTTTATCCTAACAGGGAAAGGTGGTTTCTCAACATAAGAAGTAGGAACAATAGGATCATTATAAGTGACTGTCTTTTCTTCAACTTTAATAAGTGCAGCTACTTTTACTTCTATGGGAGGATGATATTTAAACCACTTCTCCTTAGGGAGATCAACATAAGTAGCAAAAGATTCACAGAAAGAAGCTACTATCTCAGAATCAAGTCCATATTTAGTGCTAAACTTACAAAAAATATCAGTATCCATAAAAGATTTAACACAATCAAACTTAGGTTTCATACCTGACTCCTTACCATTGTCGAGGTCCCAATCTTCAGAGTTGTGTTTAATTCTATCCAATAAATCCCATTTGAATTCAATAGTCTTCATCATAAAAGAGCCAGCACAAGAAGTATCAAGCATGGTGCGATTATTTTCAGAAAGCCGAGCATAAAATTTTTGAAGAATTGTTTCTCTTGGAAGCTCATGATTGGGGCATGAATATAACATTGATTTAAGCCACCCCCAAGCTTGAGCGATGCTTTCTCCTTCGCTAGGCCAAAAATTATATATACAATTGAGATCACGATGAACAAGATGCATAGGGTAATACTTTTGATGAAATTCCAATTTCAATCTTCTATAGTTCCATGATCCCATATCATCACATAGCCTATACCATGTCAATGCGTCTCCCTTCAAAGATAAAGGGAAGACCTTCTTCTTAGCAACATCATCGGGAATACCTGCAAGCTTAAATAATCCACAAACTTCATCCACATATATTAGGTGTTCATCAGGATGCTTTGTTCCATCTCCTGTAAAAGGATTAGCTAGCAGTTTTTCTATTATACTCGAAGGATACTCATAAGGAATTTCATTTTCAATAGGTTCAGTAGGTTGAGGAGCAACTCTTTGCTCTACTGGTCGGGGTGAACATACCCCGAACAAGCCCCTCAGAGCATTACTTTCCATAGTAACAAGTGACAGTAAATTTCAGCACACTATATAAATTTCTCCTTACCAAATTCCACCTACCAAAGGCGCTTCAATCCCCGGCAACGGCGCTAGAAAAGAGTCTTGATGACCCACAAGTATAGGGGATCTATGATAGTCCTTTTGATAAGTAAGAGTGCTGAACCCAACGAGGAGTAGAAGGAAATGATAAATGGTTTTCAGCAAGGTATTCTGTGCAAGTACTGTAATAAGTGGTAACAGATAGTTTTGTGATGAGATAATTTGTAACGAGCAACAAGTAACAAAAGTAAATAAAGTGCAGCAAGGTGGCCCAATCCTTTTTGTAGCAAAGGACAAGCCTGGACAAACTCTTATATCAGGAAAAGCGCTCCCGAGGACACATGGGAATACCGTCAAGCTAGTTTTCATCACGCTCATATGATTCGCGTTCGGTACTTTGATAATTTGACATGTGGGTGGACCGGTGCTTGGGTTCTGTTCTTACTTGAACAAGCATCCCACTTATGATTAACCTCTATTGCAAGCATCCGCAACTACAACAAAAGTATTAAGGTAAACCTAACCATAGCATGAAACATATGGATCCAAATCAGCCCCTTACGAAGCAACGCATAAACTAGGGTTTAAGCTTCTGTCACTCTAGCAACCCATCATCTACTTATTACTTCCCAATGCCTTCCTCTAGGCACAAATAATGGTGAAGTGTTATGTAGTCGACGTTCACATAACACCACTACAGGCTAGACAACATACATCTCATCAAAATATCGAACGAATACCAAATTCACATGACTACTAATAGCAAGACTTCTCCCTTGTCCTCAGGAACAAATATAACTACTCACAAAGCATATTTATGTTCATAATCAGAGGGGTATTAATATGCATAAAGGATCGGAACATATGATCTTCCACCAATTAAACCAACTAGCATCAACTACAAGGAGTAATTAACACTACTAGCAACCTACTAGCACCAATCCCGGACTTGGAGACAAGAATTGGATACACGAGATGAACTAGGGTCTTGAGATGAGATGGTGCTGATGAAGATGTTGATGGAGATTGCCCTCTCCTGATGAGAGGAGCGTTGGTGATGACGATGGAGATGATTTCCCCCTCCGGGAGGGAAGTTTCCCCGGCAGAACAACTCTGTCGGAGCTCTATATTGGATCCGCCAAGGTTCCGCCTCGTGGCGGCGGAGTTTCGTCCCGAAAGGTTGCTTCTATTTTTTTCTCGACGAAAGACTTCATATAGGAGAAGATGGTCATCGGAGAGCCACCAGGGGGCCCACGAGGCAGGGGGCGCGCCCTAGGGGAGGGGGCGCGCCCCCCACCCTCGTGAGAAGGGTGTGGGCCCCCTGGTCTTCATCTTTGGCGAGGATTTTTCATTATTTATTATAAGGTGTTCCGTGGAGTTTCAGGACTTTTGGAGTTGTGCAGAATAGGTCTCAAATATTTTCTCCTTTTCTAGCCCGGAATTCCAGCTGCCGGCATTATTTGAGAAGGGTGTGGGCCCCCTCCTTATGTAAACCTTGTAAAATAAGAGAGAATAGCCATAAGTATTGTGACATAATGTGAAATAACAACCCATAATGCAATACATATTGATATAAAAGCATGATGCAAAATGGATGTATCAACTGTCATGATAAAGCGCGAGACTAGTCAACCACTCGATGACTTAGCGGAATCTTCAGGATTCCTCCGCATTAACGAAGGCCGTTTGTCGGTCATGTACATACACGCCCCGTATTCGGACGAGCGCAGAGGTACCATGGGCTATCTAGTAGTCCCGCCGTCAAACTCCTATGGCTAAGTGAAAGGGTTAAAGCAATATAGTCCGATTGCCTCGTTCGCTACGCTACCACCACCTTAATGGACCAAGACATTGGATCAAGTGTGAATATGCGTTTTTTGCTAACACCCCCGCATTATATGCGTGGGGGCTGAAGCCGACGACTGTAAACTCTCAGGTTATATTCATATATACATAATCGGCTGCACATGAGGCATCATAATACTTTCAGGCAAAAGTATAAACACAGCCTTTTTAATTCAATAAAACATTGTTTTTACAATGGGAATACATGTCACTAGAACATAATATTCTTCGAGCACCGAGCCTCTATCGAACGAGCGCCTTCAAGGACTTCTTCAAAGTAGTGCTCGGCAGCTACTCGGCCCACGGCCGAACCCTGTGTTGCAATAGTGGTGGCCTCCATCTCTGCCCAGTATGTCTTGACACGGGTAAGTGCCATCCGCGCACTCTCTATGCACGCCGACCTCTTCATAGCATCGATGTGCGGCACAACACCAAGGAATTGTTGCACTAAACTAAAGTAACTATTCGGCCTTGGCCCTTCCGACCATAGATGATCCACAACAGACCTCATGGCAAGTCCGAACATCCTATGGAGCTCGGCCCACTCGCCATTCGCTCATTCAACAGCAGCGGACACACTGGAGCATGGAACTGTGACCAGAACAGCTTTCCACTTCACGATCCTTTTGATCCTTGAAGTACTCGGCCGCATCAGCAGCACTTGCTGCCAAATCCACGTATGCGTCTGCAGAACTCCATAGTTGATCAAGAGGGGCATACTTCGGATCTCCGAACTTAGTCCGCAACAAAAAGGGCTTCCCAGCCGTGATATCTCCAGCATGACGCAGGTCCTCCTTCGCCGCTCTGATTTTGGAGTGGACTTCCTTGGCTGCTACCATGGCCTTCTCCAGGTCCGTCGCCTTCGCTCGGCTTTCTTTTTCAAGAAGCTGGTAACGGTCGGCGGCATCTTCAACTCAGCGGCCATCTTGGCCATTCTTTCCTTGCTCTGGCAATGCGCGGCATGTTCGGCCCTCAACTCTTCAACCACCTTTAGAGCGGCCACATCGCTATTTCTGGCTTGTTCCTTGGCTCGGGCAAGTTCCGCCTGAAGGGTCTCCACGGTGGCAACTCCATCTAAAGTCACAACATATTAAAGATACTGGCATCATGCTCCTCTTACTATGTGTTGATCACCGGAGAAATCACATACCCTGTGCCTCGTCGAGACGCTTGTTGACACGCACGATGTCGGCATCTGCCGCGTCAAGTTGTCGCTTTAGCTCGGCAAACTCACCAGTCCGGCTAGCCACCGGACCTTCAGCCACCTACACATGAAGGCGGTCTAATTATTACCTGGGACTATGATCCTCTATTTGCCGCCGTTCTCGACGGAAACCAGAGTCCCAGGGGCTACTATCTTCATAGGGCACACCTAACATGTGTGGTACTATCAAAAACATACACTATTTCACGTACCTCAAAGCCTTTCAGCAGACTCATAAAAGCTTCATGCAACCCGCTTTTGGCGAATGAAATCCTTTCAATCACCGTACCCATTAGCGTACGATGCGCTTCTGAGACGGCCGCTTGCTCCAGAAGATCCTTCAGTGCGTCCGACCGCACACTGTACGGTTCCAGACTCCTTCTGTTACTCTCTTTAGGAACCAAATACTGAGGACTTCGGGTGGCCAGGATTACCCTCTGGCCTTGGAAGATCAGGAGAAACCCTCCGCGACGACACTTCAGGGTCGCCCGCCTCATGAGGCGGGGTGGCAGGGGGAGGTGTTTCGCTCTCCATCAACTCCGGAAGAAGATCCCCCGAAGACGAACTCTGTCGAGAAGGGCTACGATCCAAACTGCAAGATATATGCTTCGGTTATTATCTTCAGAAGTAATGTAAGATATTTTTACTATTAAGTACTTTGTGTTTACTTACATCTCGGTAGAGGGCTGATCCCCTTGAGGACACTGTGCGGCAAGAGTACCCTCCGAGGCAGGACCTTCTAGCGAAGATTTCTTCCCCCGTTTGGAAACCTTTATTTCCGGGTCTTCAGAGGTGGTCCTCTTCCTTCCTTGGGGAGAGGGAATTTCAGATTCTTCTCCCTGGTTATCCTCCTTCACGGAGGCGCTAATTCCCCCGGTTTGGATGAATAATGAGCTAGGCCCGCTTTCAGCCTCTTTATTCTCCCCTTTATCTTCCCCTAAGGGCGCCTGATAAGGTGCCGGCTCGAGCATTCTGGCTAGTACTGGATTTGCTGAACCTTCGGGAAGGGGGGGCGAACACCTGATCATCTTCGCCTTTGTTACCCAGTCCTGATCAAAGAGCGACTTTTCAGAATAATGTTATGATAAATAAAAAGATAGTGTGTTTGGCCATGGGATTACTTACTTGGGTATCTGGGTGATTACAGCTCAGACTCGCATCCTCGGTGGTGTCCGGACACTTTATTTGGGGCCGAAGAACAATTTGTACATCCCTTCAAGCGTCATGCCGAGGAAGTGCTGAATAGTTCGCGGTCCTTCCGGGTTGAATTCCCACATACGGAGGGGTCGACGTTTGCAAGGCTGGCCTCGACGAACTAGCATGACTTGCATTACCATGACCAGGCTGACATCTCTCTCAAGGAGATCTTAGATGCGACTCTTCAATATCGGCACATCATTTACTGGCCCCCAGTTCAGCCCCTTGTTGATCCATGATGTCAGTTGTGGTGGAGGGCCTCAGTGAAAGGCTGGGGCGGCTACCCACTTGGTACTCCAGGGAGCTGTGACATAAAACCACTCCCGCTGCCACAAACTGGACACCTATGGGAAGGAACCCTCTGGCCATGGAGCATCAGCGTTTTGCTTATAACAGCACCTCCGCACTCTGCGTGCCGCCCCTCGATCATCTTCGGCTTCACATTGAAGGTCCTGAGCCACAGGCCGAAGTGTGGGGTAATGCGGAGGAAGGCCTCACACGCGACGATGAACGACGAAATGTGAATGAGGAAATCCGGGGCCAAGTCATGGAAATCCAGCGCATAATAGAACATGAGCCCCCTAAGCAAGGGATCCAGAGCGAGACCTAGCCCTCGGAGGAAGTGAGAGACGAACACAACACTCTCGTTGGGTTTGGAAGTGGGGATGACCTGCCCTCGGGTAGGCAGCCTGTGCGAGATTTCGGCGGTCAGATACCTGGCCTCTCTTAGCTTCTTGATGTCTTCCTCTATGACAGAGGAGGGCATCCACCGACCTTGAAGGTTGGATCCGGACATGGTTGAAGGTCCGAAGCGCCTGACTTGAGCCTTGGGTGATGGAACTCGAGGCAGGGGAAGGATTCGATTGAGCATGAGAGGGAAAAAGGACATGCCTTGGCCTCTTTATAAAGAGGGTGAATATCAAGCGTCCTCCTCGTGGCCGTTTGGGACTTGCCTAAAATCGAGGAGTCATACCAACAGGCACGATTGGGTTACCCACGTCCGTATTGATGAGAATCCTGTAATAAGGGGGGCATGTCTCTGCTTTTGACAAGACGTGTCAAGAAAACCGCCTCGCAATATGTGCAGTACTGGTTGAGAAAAATGGTTCGAATAATGACCGGGCCATGGCATGATGTCATGATGTTAAACGTGTCAGCAGATTAGATTTGTGGAAATATTATTATCTCTACGGTGGTATGTGAAACTTGTTTTGCAGAGCCGGACACTATCCTTGTGTTCAAAATCTTCTATGGAGTATTTGGAGGAGGAACCCACCTTGCAATGCCGAAGACAAATCTGCGCGCCGGACTCATCGTCATTGAAGCCTGGTACAGGGGCTACTGAGGGAGTCCTAGATTAGGGGGTCTCCGGACAGCCGGACTATATCCTTTGGCCGGACTGTTGGACTATATCCTTTGGCCGGACTATATCTTGGCGTGGAAGGCAAGCTTGGCAATACGGATATGTAGATCTCCTCCCTTGTAACCGACTTTGTGTAACCCTAGCCCCCTCCGGTGTCTATATAAACCGGAGGGCTTAGTCCGTAGGACAACAAACAATCATACCATAGGCTAGCTTCTAGGGTTTAGCCTCTACGATCTCGTGGTAGATCAACTCTTGTAATACTCATATCATCAAGATCAATCAAGCAGGACATAGGGTTTTACCTCCATCGAGAGGGCCCGAACCTGGGTAAACATCGTGTCCCCTGCCTCCTATTACAATCCGCCTTAGACGCATAGTTCGGGACCCCCTACCCGAGATCCGACGGTTTTGACACCGACAGGAGACCTTGGACGACGATCCTCTGGGAGAAATCGCACGCCGCTCTGACGTCCTCACCACCACAAGACTCGGTGCTTCCTGCACCAATTTTTCAAGATGGTGCTTAAAAAGGCTTGGGAACAGGCCATGCTTGTTGGTCTTCCATGCGTCCTCGAGGAGAAGGTTCTTCTATGGGACAATCCTTCAAAAAGTCCACCGCTCCCTGGCCATGGTTGCACGTTGACTCTGCTAGAGTTGCCGACGTTGAGAGGTAGCCGGATTTTGTCCGATGAGTAGGTCAGTAATGGAGTTTGATCATGTAGTACTTAGTTATTCCATTTCCATCCCATAATTTCTCCGCTGCCCACCATCTTATATATAGGTATGGGTCGGTGCCAATGAAGATTGGCTTGCATACCTTCGGTCGGATACCACCATCATTTTTCACAACATCCACAGCAGTGCAGTCGTTCCGGTAGACCCCTTCTCCACCATTGGGATCAGCCTTCCGGACTAGCTAGGCTTGAATACATATGATGATGCCTACATGAGATTGAAGAACATAGCAATTGCGGACCCGCCGACAAAGCGACGCGGCTACGGCAATTACTATCTCATCGCGGTGTTCGACATAAGGATTGCCATCAATGCAAGAGGCAGTAACGGCAGAGGCTGGCGCATGTTGGCGGCGGCAAATTTGTACCCCTACATGTTCAAAGACGTCGTGCGCCATCTAGGCTGCATCTTCACGGTGACAAGCCAGGGGACTTGTTTCATCTAGTTGCAATCCTACGGTAGGGAGATTACAAACGGGATGCACAAACCATCATTTGCATCCCTAACGGTACTCCATTATATTGCAGGGACCATTCATCCCGCGATCAAAATAAGATCGCCGATCCTGGATGTGCATTTGCATCCGCGATTCGGTCGAACCTGGAACCTTGTAGCTGACTTTGGCATATTGGGATCAACTATCTTAGTAGTAGTTACGCATGGTACCACTGATGTGCAACATGGTCACACAATCTACCACGATCGGACCGTCACCATCTACCCAGGTATTCCATTTTTAACCCTCTTGTGTTCTCTTTCATTGTTGTACTAGTACTCTACTTACGTACTAGTAGGAGTACTTTTTACCTTGGAGGACGCGTATAGCTAGCTAGGCCCTTGAAGACTTGAACCCACTAGCTGCCACCATTTTTGTTTTTCCTTGTCTTACTATCTCATCCATGTAGCCAAGATATATAATAAGCTGGTCATTTTACTTCCTCTATACCGGAGTAGTACTATTTGCTGCATAGTATTACTGGCCGCCATATTTGAGCACAACATTATTATGCATGGACCTTGACTATGTACGTCACTATGTGTCCAGATCTGAGATGTTGCATGTAACAATGAACAGCGCCGAGTTCGACCCCCGTGATGCTACGTGGGTGCCAAGGAACACTCTTGGAGAGTACTCGCTTTTCATTGGGGGCAGCTACCCCATTGTGAAGCGGATGCCACCTTCCGTGCACGACACGGAAAGCCTGCCATTCATGAAGCATGGTTGTGTCTTCAGTGCGAACCGCCAGATGAATGACATGCTGGGACACGCTATCCCTGATTTATGCCACTTCAGCTTGGATGAGTCTCCATCGTGTGGAACCGGACTAGAAAGCTGCGGCAATGATTCCCGTTGCCCACCGCTATGGATCGTGCCATCCATGAAGAACAACTGGGACTAGAACCTGGAGGAGGACATGTAGCCCATCTATAACGTGTAAGTGGAGTACGGTAAATTGTGAATGGTAGCACTGTGAATATATGTTAGACTAGTCGTGCACAAATTTATCACATGAATTGGAGATGAACTTGTGTCTCATACTGGCATTTGTCCTTTAGAATTTATTACTAGTAAATGTGTTATGTGTACGTGCAACTTGTGTGGTTGTTGCACGGGCTCCAACACGCTCTTTGAGAAAAAAAGGTGGCATAGCTTTGGATATACGTGACATGGCAGCATCATATAGTAGCATCGTTCGCTATAGTTGTAGTACAATCCTACTAGGACGACAACTCCTATAAAACCTTACGCTTGGCTCTTTGCCTCTTCGGGAGGTTCAACAGTTCGTACTCGTGTGGACCTTGCACTTGGCTCTTCGCCTCTTCGGAAGGTCCAACAATGATGATACTACAGTACAATATGCTTCTGGCAATCTGACACCGATTAAACTACTGCATGTCCACCGCGAGGGAGAGGGAGAGGTCGCTGTAGTCAAAACCCTCTCCTCGTCCCGCGAACCACCGCGCGCGTGGGCGAGGGAGAGGCGTAGTAAGCAAGCTTCTCCTCATTCGGCGATTTGACGGGACACATCAAAGTAGTACTAATCCATACCGCGTCCTTTCCGGTTAATATGGCTTAATTTTAAATGAGAAAAATACACTAGCGGTCAACGTATATAACAATACGCTCTTTACGGTCACTATATATAGTTTTGCGGTGATTATACGATCACTAGCTCATCGTAGAGCACCGTATTGCACCCTACTGACCGTCCACATAGTCGACGTGGCACTTTGTTGACCGGTTAAATTGTCACCTGGTTTCTGGGTCCCACCTGTCAGTTGGCAGAGCAAAGAAATCAGTTAAACAAAACTTCACGCAAGCGCGACAAGAGTCCAACCCTTGCGCGCAAACCACCCTGGCTGTATATGTGAGTGCATGCACGTGTACTCCCTCGGTCTTCCAACAAAGAGTGTACATCGGCTAAAAAACAAAGAGTGTGGTACATCTACACTTCCAATGCATTTAGTCTTTGATCTAAATCGATATTGATTGACTAATGCACCAACTTGTGCTCTAGGTATAGGCTACTTGTCTATCCTTAATTATAGCATGCAACGATCTTCATTTAATCTTCCTCTCTCAATGCTCGCATGCACACATAAGTCTGCTACTTTTGGGCGTTAATTATGCCCTGGTCAATGTGTAAATCTCTAAATGTACAGTCTTTCACGGACGTAGGGAGTAGGTTGAGCACTTGAGCGTGAGCTTGTGTGTTGCGTCGTGTGCTGTGTGCCGCATGGGTGCGTGAGTGTTGCGTGCGTCCATGTGTACGTGTGAGTGTTGCATGTTGCATGCGTGCATGCATGGGGCTTACTCCCTCCCATTGACATGTTCATATTTCAAGCTTCCTCTGTTCCCTCCAGATGGTGAAACTCCCTCTGTTCCCAAATACGAAGTAAAATCCTCCCTCTGTTCCCAAATACGGAGTATTTGTCTGTATAGAGATTTCAACAAGTGACTACGTACGAAGCAAAATGAGTGAAGTGAGCGCAGAGGCATAGGGATAATGTAGAAAGGAAGTCTTCGCGATCCATTATTCCCCATCTCGGTCAGAGAAAACTATTCAACTAGTCTTCGCAGTGAAGTGATAATACACGCTATAGCAGATGGGACACTTAATTAATAAGCTGAACCAACATGTTGGTGTTACTAAATCAGCCTTACCCAATACTGAGATCATGTTTGCCAGTAGAGCACGCTTCTGTCCTCCATTAAGTAACATATGGGCCCTCTTGTGGTAGACCCACATGTCATTGGTGTAACTATTTACACTTTGAAGGACGGTATATCCTGGTAGTAGTAGTAGAATTGAGATTTAATGCACTTTCTTCCCCGTCTTCCACTCTTCTTCCTCCTCTCTTCTTCTTCCTCCTGTCTTCCCCATCGTCGGACGCACACCTTTTCCCCCCGCTCACTGCTCGCTTGCCCGCTCTATCTTCCTTGGTAGCTCGCGCGTACCATATCCCCCCGCTCACTGCTCGGCCACACGAGGAGAAGCTTCTTCGCTCGCACACCCGAATCCACTTCCCCGCTGGCTCGCAGGCACCGAAAACCCCAATGGCAGAACCGACTGACACGCAGAGCCACAATTGGAATCCCCCCCGATGTTCTCTTGGAGGAGATCTGTAATCGTATGGACCTACTCAGCACCGTCCGTTTGGACGCATGCTCGGTGTCTTTGTACCGTCTAATCGTCTGCAACCGGCCGACTCTTTTCAAGACACCCTGCTTGCTGATGCCCGATCCTCGCAGGTGGCCCAGACACCGACTTGACAATCCTACGGAGGTTGTCATGGTACCCCTCGACATGCTACCACTACGCGTCCACCTGTCCTTCATGCGCGGCCACTACTGGTCAGGCATGAAGGCCAACTGGATCGTCCTCAACCACCAATACAGTAGTCTATGGCGTCTCGTGGATATCTACACCCAGCGAGAGATCACCCTTCCATCGTTGGATACTGCCGCCATCGAGCCTCACGGCCCACCGGACACTCCTGCCTACTACGCATGAGACGTGTCAAGCTTTTGGCTCGACCTCTGTTGCTGAAAGTTGTAATCTGTGAAGTGCCCACACCATCAGAACACTACATGGATTATAAGCTCATTGCCTTGTTCAACATGGGATTAGTCTATCTGGAATCCGGTCGCCATACATGGTTATGGCTCATCGTCAATCCTGTTGAGGCAACATTTCTGTCTGATGCTATAGTTCACTATGGCATCGTTTACGCGGTCGACGCACAGATTGGCTGCCTATACTGGTGGAATCTATCATCGTGTAATTGTTTTATCTCATCTCATCTTTACCTTATGAATGCGACTGCCTGTTCATTATTACAAATTTAGAATAGATAGTATGTCTATAACCACATCATTGCTATATGTTCCTCTCATTTCCTAGATTTTTATGACCACACATGTTATTGTTAGAGTTGATATGAGAACAATTGGCATCTAATGATTGTTAGAATAGATATTATGAGCATAACCTCATGATTGCTATATGTTACTCTCATTTCCAAGATTTTTATAACAACGCATGTTATTTCTTAGAGTTGATATGAGAACAGTAGTAGTAAGTGCTATGGTAGAATATGAGTAGGCTCTGTCATAGCTGTTTTCCTCTCATTGTGACATGATGCTGGAACAATGACATATTGCTAGAATATGAAAGCCATTGGCTTATTTTTTTAACTTGGGGTATGATTATGACCATGGCATTGCAATTCTCTGTCTATGATATGTGTCACTGTTATAATAATCTTAATTCCACACATACTCTGAACATGATTGTTTATTTTTGTCCTTTTGGTCTCCAATTTGAATTGTTGCAGCAGACGCAAATGCGCTGGCCTTCATGATTCCAGGACCTGGAATCATACCAGCCGATGGGTGGTGGTTTATTGCTCGTTCAGCTGACGGCGGTCATTTGATGCTCATTCGCACGTACCAAATTGACCAAACCATTACATCAAACCACATGCAGTACAATGCCTGGGGCGTTCGTGACATTGATGGCTATGGCTGCTTCATGTTCGAGAAAGATCCCAACTCCGTTGGGCCAGGCGTATTCAACTGGAGGGGGTTTACAGCCTCGGCAACCAGTCCATGTTCCTCGGGCTCAATTATCCAATCATCTAACCAATCATCAATCATATCATCGGGGATGATTACCGTGCTATGCAACTTCCATTCGCCAGGGGGGCCTGTGTTTACACATCATACCATAGGTTTCATGAATCACCATATCCAGAGATTCGTCAACACAGCTTGTTGCCAGATAATCTTCCGTGTGTGAAAGGCATCAAGCTTCCATGCGATGGATGGCTTTTGCAAACCCGACATGCGGCGATGTGGTTCATGCCAACAGCAAATATGCATAACTTGATTCATACTGATATCTAGACTGAGCCATGTATTCTGCTGCTGTAGCACGACACTCTTTTGTTGGATATTATGTACTGTTGTTAGTTTGAAGCACTCCTCTGGTATCAAGTGCATTCCAACTCACCTGTGCAGGATGTATTGATAATGATGATGGAGATACTGTGCAGTATATATGACACTCACATTTTAATCAATTAGGCTTCAAGTGTATACTTGTTAGTTAAACCTATGGTTAAAATGTGACACTAAATACGACTACTAAGTAGTACAGTAGCAGTACTAGTATACGTCGGTCAAATTATTCATCATGTCCACATATTGAATTGACGTGACAACATGCTGCGTGTGAGGTGACACAAGAATTCCAGTGGCATGTTCGGGTATTCTGAACTTCAGATTTGGAGTACCACTTATCTGTCGAAATCTTTCATCATTCACTTAAAACAGTCGATTCATCATACATTGAGTACCATATAACTGGAATTAACCGATACAAGTCGAAAAAGGATTGGCCGGTGCTACCGGCTAGCGTTAAGTTCAGTCCCACGGATTAGGAGCTGATCAAGCACCTTGAGGCCAAAGTGAGTGCTGACAGCGCGAGATCTCACCCTCTCATCGATTTGTTCATACCAACCATCGACAGCGAGCACGGCATATGTGAGGGAGTCCTGGACTAAGGGGTCCTCGGGCGTCTGGCCTGTTCACCATGGGCCCGACTGATGGGCTGTGAAGATACGAAGAGCGAAGACTGCACCCGTGTCCGGACGGGACTCTCCTTGGCGTGGAAGGCAAGCTTGGCAATCAAATAAGTAAATTCATTTCTTTGTAACCGACCTTATGTAACCCTAGATCCCCCCCCAGTGTCTATATAAACCAGAGGACTTAGTCCGGAGGGGGGGGGGCAATCATTATCATAGCCAGACTAGACTTTTAGGGTTTAGTCATTACGATCTCGTGGTAGATCAACTCTTGTAATACTCATATTCATCAAGATCAATCAAGTAGGACGTAGGGTATTACCTCCATAGAGAGGGCCCGAGCCTAGGTAAAACATTGTGTTCCCTGTGTCCTGTTACCATCGATCCTAGACGCACAGTTCGGGACCCCCTACTCGAGATCCGCCAGTTTTGACACCAACATTGGTGCTTTCATTGAGAGTTCCACTATGACGTCGACGACAGGATCGATGGCTCGCCTTGTTCTCAAGGACAATATCACCACCGGAGGAGCACTGGCCCCAGGCCAAACCCTCCGGCTGGGCGGCTTTACCATGACCGCCCGTTCGGTTGTTAAGCCGACGATGACCTCCCGAGTCATCGAAAATCCCCTTTGTATCGACTCCGAACACTCCAAGCAGATGGATACAGCGGAGCTTTCGTCTTTAAACGAGCTCCTAGATCGCATCGCCACCCTGGGGGTCGCCACAGACTACGATCGAATTGGGCTTAAACCCGATCAGAGATAAAGTAAATCTCCACCGATCACCCACCAGATAGCGATAGTCAAGGGATGAGATGACAACTCTTCCTCCATACTAAAGACAGACTATGTCCGGATCTCCGGCTTCGAAGAGCCGGACACCCACCTGCGACAAGACCCATCCTGTCCTTCGAACATAGAATCGGACGACGGGCCTAAGAAATCAGTGGATATCCCAGAGCCCGATCTGTTAAGTTCGGAATCCCTTCAGACCCCGGATCCAAAATTGGGTTAGGGTTCAGATTTAAGACCGCCCACCCACCCAAATATAAGCGCTCTCATGAGCGTAGAACAGCAGTCTCAGGAAACGGTCCACCACTTCTGGGCCAGATTCCTTCTTGTCAAAGACAAGATTAAAGATTGCCGCGATGAGGAAGCGATCTTAGCGTTCCGCAACAATTGCACGGACGAAGTAATCGTCAACACCATCAACCGCCGTTGCATACTACAGTTCGCTGACTTGGCAACTATCGTACAGAAGTACAACGTCAATGGAAAGCGCCTGGAAAACTCAGGCATCCTGTTGGGAACCACCGGTCCCCACTCAATCCCTCATTCAGGTGAAAAGGGTGCACCCTTGCAACATGCCTGGTCCAACAGTAAAGAAATATAAGTCCACTACGAGGCGCGGAACCGTTCTAGAAGGATGGCTCGATGGACCATGCAAAATACACACAACACCAAATAACATACCAACACATAGCCTTAGAGCATGTTGGATACTCTGGCAAGTGGCCAAGAGCGGCGAGGACATCCTCACCAAGAATACCCTAGAACAACACCCCTAGAAGACGACGACCCCAAAGTACTGACGGTCATCGAGACATTCGCCTCAAACAATAGGCGCAAAAGAGCACTACACGGACTCGCCGAAGTCTGTCAAATAGCAGCAATAAACCCTTGGAACGGCACAGCTATAACTTTTAATGCCGATGACGAACCAAAAAACAGGACAGTCTGAGCTCCAGCCGCCTTGGTCCTTAGTCCAATCATGGACGGCTTCCGGCTCACCAAGGTTCTCATGGACGGCGGCAGCGGACTAAATGGAAATAGATAGGAGTCGCATTGAGCAAAGCAGCACGACCTTCCGAGGAATCATTCCCAGTCGGGAGGCGCGGCGTGCGGGAAAAATAACAGTCGACGTGGTATTCGGCACGCCGGAAAATTATCGGTCCGAAGAAATAACCTTCCAAGTGGCCCCTTCAACAGCGGATATCACACCCTCTTGGGGCGGGAGGCATTTACACGCTTCCAAGCTGTACCTCATTACGGGTACACGAAGCCTAAGATGCCCGGGCCCAAAGGCATAATCACTCTCGCCAGTGATCCGGACATAGCACTCCGCGCCGAAAATAAAACCGCATCCCTGGCCCTTGAGGCATTATCTGAAGCCCTCGCGGCCGAAGAATTAACCTCACTGCGCTCCACGGTGGACAGGGACGATGTGATCTTCGACAAACGCCCCAAATCCACCTCCTTCAAGCCAGTGGAAGAAATAGTCAAATTCCAGGTCCATCCAACGGACCCCCAAAAGACAGCATCTATTGGGGCACAACTAGATCCAACGGTCGACGCCGCGCTAAGGGATTTTCTTCGCGAAAACTGGGATATATTCGCCTGGCACCCTTCTGACATTCCAGGAATCCCGTGCAAACTGGCCGAACACAGCCTCAAACTATTAAAGGGATACAAACCAGTCAAACAAACACTGCGGTGCTTTTTCGAACCCAAACGTCAAGCCATGGGAGATGAGATAGCCAAGCTAATCAAGGACGGATTCATTAGAGAAATAAAACATCCGGACTGGCTGGCAAACCTGGTGATGGTACCAAAGAAGGATAAATCCTGGCGCCTGTGCGTCGATTTTAAAGACCTCAATAAGGCTTGCCCTAAGGATCCCTTCCCCCTCCCCCGCATTGATCAAATCATTGACGCTACCACAGGACACGACTCACTGTGTTTCCTCGACGCATATTCCGGATACCATCAAATCAAAATGAAGGAGTCCGACTATCGGCGTTCTGGGAACGGGGGTCCCCAGACTTGCCTGCCTCCGGCCCATGGCGTGGCTGTGCTGGGAGGTCTGTACGACCCATCATCATCAACAAGGCATTCAAGACCCTCGCGAGGCAGATGACGCAAGACCTCCGAAGGAGCGGCCTCACCAGGCTGCCTCGCGAGGAGCGGAGATATCAAGGCGGGGCGAGCCTCGCGAGGCTCTCGTGACGTGAGCCATGATGATTGACACCAGGCGGGCGCCAGCGTGTGCATCGTCCTTGTTTCCTCTTTGGTGCTAAGGAGGCAAGTGCAGGCGTGGAGTACCGAGGCATCAGGCAAAGGTTTCCATATCGGTGCAACTAGACCAAGACCAGAAGGACGGCAGGATGGAGGTCACCATGGAGCCCAGGACGGCGTCACCACCAGAACCTTTGGCAGGCGAAGACCACCTTTTGTCAGGATAGCTTGTACTAGTTGTCCCCTTTCAAATTGGCCGCCGTTGTTGGCTCCCTTCCCGCTCAATATTTGGGGAGAGGACCAGGGCCTATATAAGTAGGACTAGCCACTACCAAAGGAGGAGATCTGATCTGATCAAAGGCCAACCCTTAGCACACCAAGCACAAGAACACCTCAACCTCATGAGGCTGTTCTTCCCATTGTACTATTCATCATCAGCCCAAGAGGCAATCCACCACCACCGCACTGGAGTAGGGTATTACACCACATCGGTGGCCCGAACCAGTATAAAACTTGTGTCTTTGTGTTGCGAGAGCGTCGAGTTCGTCCGCGAGACCTTAACGCGCTAGGGAGTAGATCGGAAGGAGGGAAAGAACTTCGTGCGCACCCCAGAGTTCGAACCTCAAGGGTTTGCCGGAACCCGTGATCCGAAATTTGGCGCGCCAGGTAGCGGTGCGCCGGAGTCTCTTCCTCGCCAATCAACCCGCCGATGCTCCGCGGCCCCGGTGTTCGGCGACCCAAGGGACGACTCCGACCGCTGGGCAGCTTGGCCAGCCCGGGCGGCGACACCAGCCCACGAAGACCTCAACCCCGTGCCCCAGGTGGCGCGGGCGCCTCCTAACACTGCAGGGCGCGGGCGGCGCGGCCAGGCGTCATTCACCCCCACCCCACAGCAAACGTGAACCGCTGCAAGGGCCGCAAGCCATGCCGCAGCAACGGCACCACACACCCGGTGGGAGCAGGCGAACATGCGGGCCACGCTCACGGTGGCACGGGAGTTGCTGTGGTGCTAGCTGATGGAGAGCGGACGCGACACACTGCTGGAACGTGTCGCTGAGCTGCTAGATGCGGCGGTGTCAGGAGCGCTGCCTTTCTGCTATCTGCTTCCTTCTCAAGCCGCCACTGGGCCTCATGACGGGCCATGCTACAACCGCGCGCCCTCGGGTGCGCCTGGGGGCGTCATCGGGGGAGGCGCGTTGCCCCCGCGCCGCCTCTGGTGAGCACGGGCACGAACGTTGCCCCCATGGCCCCAGCGAGGCGTCGCATTATCATCCTCAGGATGCTGCACTGGGTCAGGAGATGTGGAGTGTGGGGCACTACGGCGAGGTGTTTGGGGTAACAGCCCCAGAAGCCTATGTGCCCTGCATGATGGATCAGGAGTACACACCGGAGGACGACCCTAGCTCAATTCTCAGGCCAGGTTGGGAGGAGGAAGCATTAGGAGCTGAAGCCTTCCAGGAGCCGCCGGAGAGCACCGCCAACCGCACCGTCGACAACAGATATATGGTACCACTAATCCCTCTAGAGCAAGCTTACGCTAACCATGAGTCACAGATGAACCAGGCCCCAGCACCGAACGGTGGTTCCGACACGACAGGAGAGACCCGCTAGGGGCTGCGTGGAAGGGGCCAGGAGCAAGGCCCCTCCTCGAGTCATGTGGAGCAAGGCAATGTCCAGAGGTAGGCCCTCTGCCGGGGTGGCAACTGCGACCTTTCCCCGGCAGAGGACCCGTGGTCGCCGAGGGCGCCGCTGGCGTCCCTTCTGCCGTCGTTGGGCCGTCCAGGTTTCCGGTCGTCCCAGCGGTGGCAGGGGGTGGCGCAAGGCGGGGCCCTCGTCCAGCGATATGAAGCAGGGCCGGTTCCTATGAAGAAGGCTCAATGCCTGTGAAGCTCACCGCCCGTGACACTCTCACGTAATAATGAGTGGGGCTGTACAGGCCCCGGAGTCTCAGGGGTGCTGGCCTCAGGCCCTGGGGCTCCCTCCCACGCCTAGTGGCAGCACTTAGCTCCATGCTGGTGAGAAGACTCGAAGACCAAAAGACTAGACTAGGCGCTGGACGCGGCCATTTTCTTTGGACCTCTTCTTCTGTAGCCTTGCTTTCTGGATTTGGATATTTAAGTTGAGGTCGAGCTTTTGTTGATGCGTGCAGGGAGTGTATTTTCTCATTCAAGCAATTTCTTGCCATCTGGTTCTTGCCTTGCTCAGGGAGCTCACGCTCGCCGCGTCCCCCTCGCGGGCCCCTCGTGAGCAGGGCTGAGCACAGCATGCACGCCACACGCGCCGACCAGCGCATGAACCTCGGGAGGCCATCTCGGGCAGGTCAACAGACCCTTCAGGAGCCCCGTGGCGACTCTCGACCTTACAACCCGATTCAGTGCCCGCTCCAGCTAAGGTAAGACGCAGCGGCAAAAATTGCCGTTAGACTCATGACCGACCAAAACGCACCCTCGGCTCGGCATAAAGGACTAGAAATCATGATTTGCTTACATGAGGGGCTCCCCCTCCCAAAATGCTCTCACAATCTTTAGGGGTCATGCCCGATGAGGGAGTCCTGGATTAGGGGGTATCCGGACAGCCGGACTATATCCTTTGGCCAGACTGTTGGACTATGAAGATACAAGATTGAAGACTTCGTCCCGTGTCCGGATGGGACTCTCCTTGGCATGGAAGGAAAGCTTGGCAGTACGGATATGGAGATCTCCTTCCTTGTAACCGACTCCGTGTAACCCTAGCCCCCTCCGGTGTCTATATAAACCAGAAGGTCTAGTCCGTAGGACCAACAACACAATAATCATACCATAGGCTAGCTTCTAGGGTTTAGCCTCTTCGATCTCGTGGTAGATCAACTCTTGTAATACTCATGTCATCAAGATCATCAAGCAGGAGTAGGGTTTTACCTCCATCAGAGGGCCCGAACCTGGGTAAAAACATCATGTCCCCCGTCTCATGTTACCATCTGCCTAGACGCACGGTTCGGGACACCCTACCCGAGATACATCGGTTTTGACACCGACATTGGTGCTTTCATTGAGAGTTCCACTATGCCGTCACTGTAAGGAAGGATGCCTCGTCTCATTGTTAAAAAGAACATTACCGCCGGGGGAGCCCTGGCTGTCGGCCAAACTCTCCGGCTAGGCAGTTTCATCATGACCGCCCGTTCGGCTACCGCACCGACGATGACTTCTCGGGTCATCGAAAACAGCCTCCACGTTAGCTCGGAATTTGCCGAGCAGATGGATCCAATGGAGCTCTCTTCCATAAACGAGCTCTTGGATCACATCGCCGCCTTGGGAGTCGCTACGGACTATGATCGGATTGGGCTTTAACCTGATCAAAGGGAGATTAACTCTCCACCGGTCACCCATCATATTGCGGTGGTGGAGGAACAATGCGGCGATTCTTCCTCTATCTTGAGGACTAACTATGTCCGGATTCCTGAGCTCTCCGAGCCGGATACCCGTTTACGGGAGGACATCACCCTAGCCCTGAACCTAGAGTCAGGAGGCGGGCCAGACTTATCAGGCAACATCCCAGAACCCGAACTTCCAAGATTGGAAACTCCTCGGCCCGTGGGTCTCAGATCGGGTAAGGGTTCGGACTCAAATCCACCCACCCACCCAAACATAAACGATCTTTCCCACATCAAGCAAGAGCCCCAGGAAACAGTACATCATTATTGGGCCAGATTCCTCCTTGTGATGTACAAGGTTAAGGACTGTCACGAGGAAGACACGGTCTCATTTTTCTGCAATAATTGCACGGACAAGGGAATCCTTAACGCCATAAGTAGCCGTGACATATCACGCTTCGCTGACTTGGCGTCCATAGTACGAAAGTACTGCGTGATGGAAAGCGCCTGGAAAACTGAAACGAAATGTTGGGATAATTCGGCTCCGAATCTACACCCAGTCCGAAGTAAAAGGGTGCACTATCATAAGACACCCAAGTTAATTACAAAAAAGCAAAACCCTCTACATGGCGTGGAACCGTATTGGAGGGATGGCTCAACGGACCCTGCAAAATTCATAGTACAGCAGATACCATACCAACACGAAGCCTTAGAGCATGTTGGGTACTCCGGCAGGTGGCCAAAAGTGGTGAGGATCTTCTCATCCCAGGTACCACAAAGCACCATCCCGGGGATAACAATACGGTATTAACAGTCTTTGTGACCTTCTCATCAAATAATAGGCGCAAGCAAACACTCCGCAGCCTTGCCGAAATCTGCCACGTGGCAGCAATAAATCCATGGAGTGACACAACTATTACCTTCAATGCCAGTGACGAACCTAAATTCCGAACAGCCCGAGCACCAGCTGCACTGGTCCTCAGTCCAATTGTGGACGGCTTTCGACTCACCAAAGTACTCATGGACGGCGGCAGTGGATTAAACCTCATATATGAGGAAACTCATCAAAAAATGGAAATAGACTGTAACCGCATTGAGCGAAGCAGCACAACCTTCAGAGGAATCACCCCTAGATGGGAAGCACGCTGTGCTGGGAAAATCACACTAGATGTGGTATTCGGCACGCCGGAGAACTATAGGTCCGAAGAAATTACATTCCAAGTGGCCCCGTTCAGTAGCGGATACCACGCCCTTTTAGGGCGGGAGGCGTTCACGATCTTCCAAGCCATACCCCATTACGGGTACATGAAGCTCTAAATGCGCGGGCCCAACGGAATCATCACTCTCGCTAGTGATCCGGACACAGCACTCCGCGCCGAAAACAAAACAGCCGCATTGGCCATCGAGGCATTATCCGAAGCCCTTGCGGCCGAGCAATTAACTGCCCTGCGGTCCACAGTGGATAGAGACAACGTGATACTTGAAAAGAGATCCAAGTCCACCTCTTTCAAACCAGTGGATGAAATAGTCAAATTCCAAGTCCAGCCAACGGACTCTACAAAAACAGCCTCCATCGGGGCACAGTTAAACCCCGCAGTGGATGCCGCACTACGAGAGTTCCTCGTGATAATTGGGACATATTCGCCTGGCATCCCTCGGATATGCCAACAATCCCACGCAGGCTGGCCGAGCACAGCCTTAATATTCTAAAGGGATTCAAGCCGGTCAAGCAGACTCTTCGGCGTTTCTCTGAACCTAAGAGACAAGCTATGGGAGAGGAACTAGCCAAGTTATTGGAGGCTGGATTCATTAGAGAAATAAAAAACCCGGACTGGCTAGCAAACCTGGTGATGGTACCAAAGAAGGACAAATCCTGGCGCTTATGTGTCGATTTCAAGGACCTCAACAAGGCTTGCCAAAGGATCCCTTCCCCCTCCCCCGCATCGATCAAATTATCGATGCTACCGCAGGACACGATTCATTGTGTTTCCTCACCACATACTCCGGCTACCACCAAATCAAGATGGCGGAGTCCGACCAAGCCGCAACGGCATTTATCACACCATACGGCCCCTTCTGTTTCAACACAATGCCTTTTGGGCTCAAAAACGCCGGCGCAACATATCAGCGCATGATTCAGACATGTCTAGAGGAACAGATCGGCAAAACAGTAGAGGCATATGTAGATGATTTGGTCGTCAAAACCAAACACGTTGAGTCTCTAATAGACGACTTGAGGCTCACATTCGACAACCTCCGAACATACGACATCAAGCTCAATCCAGAAAAATGCGTTTTCGGTGTACCAGCCGGAAAAGCTCCTGGGTTTCATTGTCTCCAATAGAGGAATTGAAGCAAATCCGGCCAAAATCCGAGCTCTGTCACAGTTGGCTACCAACGGACCTCAAACAAATACAGAAATTAACCGGATGTGTGGCGGCTCTAAGCTGCTTTATCTCCCGCTTAGGAGAGAAGGCATTACCCCTTTATCGCCTCCTTCGGCGCACCGAACACTTTGAGTGGACGGACGCAGCCACAGCCGGATTGGAAGAAATAAAAGCCATACTGGCAATCAACCCAATCCTGGCCGCGCCAAACATCGGCGAACCAATGCTTTTGTACATTGCGGCAACTCATCAGGTGGTAAGCACAGTGCTCGTCGTCGAACGAGAAACGGACGGACATAAATTCCCCCTTCAAAAGCCGGTATATTATGTATCCACTGTCCTCACTCCATGCAAATCACGGTACCCACATTATCAAAAGATAGCCTATGCGGTATTCATGGCATCCTGGAAGCTGCGACACTACTTTCAAGAGTGTTCAATTACAGTAGCCTCAGAAGTGCCACTTAATGATATTATAAACAACCGCGACGCCACGGGCCGGATTGCCAAATGGGCCATTGAGCTCCTCCCGTTCGACATAACATACAAACCCAGGCGAGCCATTAAATCACAAGTATTGGCCGACTTTGTCGCCGAATGGATGGAAGCCGAACTCCCTAAAGAGTACGGCGCATACTCCAATTGGATCATGCACTTCGACGGCTCCAAAATGCTGGCTGGTCTGGGGCTGGCGTCATCCTGACGTCCCCAACCGAAGATACAGTTCAATACGTACTATAGATACTGTATATAGACTCCAACAATGCAGCCGAATACGAAGCCCTGTTACATGGTCTTCGGACGGCAGTTTCCATGGGCATTCAACGCCTGGAGGTGGGTGGGGATTCGAACCTCGCAATATCCCAATTAAATGGAGACTTCGATGCCAAGGATCCGAAAATGGCGGCCTATCGCAACACCGTCCTAAAGATGTCAGCTCGGTTCGAGGGGCTCGAATTTCACCATGTGGCTCGGGAAAACAATCAGGCGGAGGATATCCTCGCCCACATCGGCGCAAAACGCGATGCGGTCCCCCCAACATCTTTTTGGAGAGGTTTTTTAAGCCATCTGTGGTATGGGAAGGGGACACCAGTAACAATAGTCTGGACCCAGCCAAAATGCCCGATACCGAACACTCTGACATAATCGGAGGCTCTGCCACCGAAATAACACCTTCAGCCCACGTAATAATGGCCATCATCACCCTGTGGACAGAACAATTCCTGGCCTACCTAACTAGGTAGGAACTTCCCGAGAACCAAAATGAGGCACGCTGCATATTGTGGCGATCTACAGCCTACAGGGTCCATGAGGGGGAGTTGTATAAAAAAAGCACTACCGGAGTCCTTCAAAGGTGCATCTCCGAAGAGGAAGGGCGGAAGCTTTTGGTAGAAATTCACGCCGGACTCGGCGGCCACCACGCCGCAGCCCGGGCCCTTGTAAGCAAGGCCTTCCGTACAGGTTTTTATTGGCCGACGGCCCGGGTAGATCCACAGGACTTGGTCCAACGCTGCGTCGGTTGCTAGCTTTTTGCAAACCAAAGCCACATGCCACCCACCGCCCTCCAAACAATCCCCATTACCTGGCCCTTCGCGGTCTGGGGGCTTGACATGGTTGGACCCCTTAAAGGGGGAACCCATAAGAAAAAATACTTACTGGTCATGGTGGATAAATTCACCAAATGGATAGAAGCCAAACCTGTTAAAACGACCGAATCCGGACCGGTGAGAGACTTCATATCCGGGGTCGTACACCGTTATGGCGTCCCCCACAGCATCATCACTGACAACGGCACAAACTTCATGGCCGACGAGGTAAAACTCTAGTGCAGCAACATGGGCGTCAAGCTCGGTTATGCTTATGTCTATCACCCACAAACCAACTGCCATGTTGAGCGAGCAAATGGTCTTATCATGAGCGGCATCAAACCCAGATTAGTGCGGTCCTTAAAGGAGTCTAACACGCACTGGCTAGAGGAGCTCGACTCCATACTCTGGGGGCTGCGGACCACGCCGAATCGTACTACCGGACACACACCCTTCTTTATGGTGTACGGCGCAGAGGCGGTTCTGCCCTGCGACATAATTCACGACTCACCTCGAGTGTGCATCTATGAAGAAAGAGAAGCCGAGCTCGATCGGCAGGACAGTCTGGACACCCTGGAGGAGGAGTGTGACGTGGCAAAAGCCCGTTCCGCATTCTATCAACAACAGGCTCGAAGATACAAAAGCAGAGAAGTACGGGCCAAAACTTATAACGTTGGTGAGCTAGTTCTACGCCTGCCGGAGAAGAAAAAGACCAAGCTCGAGCCCAAATGGGAAGGTCCCTTCATTATTGACCAAGTTCTGACCGGTGGAGCATACCGTCTGCGGGATGCATCGAATAATCGACTTGAGCCGAACCCATGGAATGCAGCCAGGCTCCGGAGTTTCTACGCCTAGTGCCGGACTCTATGTTCGTCTCCTTCCTCTGTCCATTTTTGCATATACATTATCTGTCTTTTCTCTCTTTATTTCTTTTATTGTTTCTCAAGGCCTTCAAGGGCTAACTTGTGCCTTGCTTGCACACTATTGACGCGCTAACCGCACCCATTATACCTAGGGGCTTCTTACACAGAAGCTTAATTATTTATCTGGGCTTCATGCCCCGCACATGTGTTATTCTTCCGCATGTACCTTCTCTTCGCCACTAAATGCACCGATATGACTTATGTTTTGGCCAAGCTGGGTTGCCTGGGTCTTGTATTTATGCCCTACATTCCCGTTAATTCGGCTAGGGCATAAGGGGAGCACCTCTGCAATTGTTACTGTCGGGTCAGCTGGATGTGTACCTCAGACTGGGTGAAGCCGAAAGCTAGCATTCTTAAGGGAATATTCGGTCGGTGAACAAAAGATGATTTTTATTTATTTTCCATATGTGCCCCAGATGTTTTTGCCCGTGTCTCCTCTCGCAGTCCGGACATGCATGTTAGGGCATGCGCACCCAGGGAAAGGAACCCTTAACGAAACTATTCTCCCTGGAAGATGTTTCTTACTACCCATGTAATATAACATAACTAGTTGGGTACTTGTCTATTCAAGCACTAATGACCCCTACGCCTGGTTTCCACGCATACCCCGGTTCTTATATAACTGAGCGGGTATTCGGATACACTCCGGACTATCGGGTCCCGAGGTTGAAGCGAAAAGGTCCGCCATGACCAATGATTTCCAATCCGGCTAGAAGGCATTATATATGTGACTTTAATTACATAGTCTTGTAGACTGACTAAATTCCTCTTCTATACCATCCAACAGGCTATCTAGCCTACAATCCTGTTGCGAATACTTTGCGGCTAATTATACTTGCCCATACACTAAGCTAACGGGGATCTCTTTCCCATCGGGCCCCACAGGTCCGACTTCGGCCATGTGGTTTGGGTCAGCCTTGGTATACCACATCTTCACCATGCCCCAGGCCTCCCTGGCACCTTGACGGCAGGCCGATATCTTCCATAATCGGAAGCTCCGCCGTGCTCCCTTGAGCTTCTCCGCAAGCTCTCCAATGCCTGCTGGCAGGGAGACGGATGGCCACAAGGCCTGGGCAATACTTTGCATCACCTGCCGAACTTGTTCGTGCAGTTGTGAGAGCTCAGGTAGAAGATCACCCACAGACCCGGTCATCTCCTCCGCGGGACGACCCGTCAGCATACATGCAGACATAACTCTGTTAGCCGGCTTCTCCGCCGCACTCTTTTAAGGGTTCGTTCAAGCACTTACTGAAAATGCCGCGTCGAAGCCGGTTATTCTCCTTCACGGAGTCCGCAAGCTGGGCTCAAACATCTTTCAGTTCCACGCTCATCTTGGTATTGGCGTCTTGGAGATTTTTTTTCTCCCGCATGACATTAGTCAGCACGCGTTGGTCCTCCGGATTCTCTCCGCAGTCATCTGCAATATCTATTGTTAGATCTGCAGCCATGCCGCACACTATATGGTACCAGCTGGGGACTTTTCAGGTTCCTTCAATGCGGCAACGGCGGAACGAAGTTGGGTATTGCATTCCTCCAGCTCTTGTGACAGTCGAGTATTCTTCTCTGTAAGAACCTGCACAATTAATGATCCTTAAATCAGTTGTGCCAACTGTTTCAAGTCTCAGGGGCTACTGATATATATACTCATCAAATTTTCTTACCCGTACATCCTTTACATACTGGTCCGTGGCTCTGGCTAGACCATTTTGAGCAGCACGGATGTACGCATCTCCTGAGTTGAACGCATCAAACGCCTCGGGAGAAACAAGCGTCACGGAGTACGACTCAGTGACGCCTGTGATTCATGGCGCTCGCCACTTCAGAATTTGTAGCGGATATCTTATCCGCATCCTCTGTAGAAGGAGCAGCCGACGTGTACCTCGTGTTAGCTTCCGCCTCTGTGTCCGGCCCTGGAGCCCGACTGGTAGAGGGATGATCGGTGACCTCTCCGAATATTGTCTGGCGAGCGTTCTTCCTTCTAGGAAACACGGGTGTTATTATGTTTTTAAAGACGACAACCACGGAGTGAGGTGTTGCATCATACCTCTGCGCCGGTGTCGCCGTCCGGACCGCCTTCCTTTTTAGCCTGTCCGGCTTTGAAACCCCTTGTTGGCGAGTCGCCGCGGGCTTGGCATGGCATCCCAAGGGCTATCCCTATAAAACACCATTTGTATACGGTAGGTGAAGTGCATAAAAGGAAATCCTTTTCAAAGGTTGGGACTCCGGTCTCATTTACCTGTGAGGCTGGGAGTAGCCCAGGGTAGTCGGCTATAATGGACACCATGGCGTCATCACAACTTAGCTGATAGAAAATCCTATCAATCAGCTCCACGAATATGTCCGGATCCTCTTTCAGGCCGGGGTCGAGGACCCGCTCAGGATCCTCCGGTTGTGGAGGTGGGCTATTGATCTCCCCTACCGCCTTACGCAGTTCCTGTGATGAAACGGCAAGGTAAATATTTATCACGAAAACAAGGGCAGGATGGAAGTAAAAAGAGGGGAAGCTCACCCAGCTTCGAGGGTTATTCATGGAGAATCCATCCCGTGGCTTGATGCGGAGGAACTCCTCTTCTTCCCCTTATACAGATCGGATAGAATTTTTGCTAGAGCAGCAACTGAGTCCGGTCCATTGCACCCACAGCGAGTGGCATCATCTTCCCCGTTGAAGTGCCACATGGGGTGGCCTCGATATTGAAGTGGCCGCACCCCCCGCATAATGCATATTGCCATAACCTCAATTATGGTCAGTCTTGATTCGGCCAGCAACTTTATCCGGCCCATCAGATAAAATACATCTCTATCATCTTCCTCCTGTGGGCTCCATGGGCGCCAGCTTAGGCGTTTCTTCAAAGGGGCGTTGTCGAACTCAGGAAGACCAATCCGGATAGGATCCGGGAGAGGAACATCCTCCATATAAAACCACTCCAAAGGCCAGTCCTCGGACGTCTTCTTCGGGGTACCGGATAGGTATCCGGTCCCGGCGATGCGCCATACTTCGGCTCCGCCCACTTGATATATTGATCCCCTGTGTGTACGTGGTACAAGGCAGAACAATTTCTTCCACAGGTCGAAATGAGCTTCGCAACCCAGAAACAGCTCGCAAAGGGCTACGTAACCAGCAATGTGCAGTATGGAGGCAGGGGTGAGGTTGTGCAACTGGAGGCCGTAGAACTCCAGGAGCCCTCGGAGAAATGGATGGATTGGAAATCTGAGTCCCCTTAACAAATAAGGGACAAGGCATACCGGCTCTCCCTTAGAGGGGTTGGGAAAGCTCTCCGCTTGCTCCCCGCCATTATAGGTGGCGAGCCCGGCTCGAACCGGGACCATATACGCTAGAGGGAGGAATCCCTGGGTCTGTAGCTTCACTAATTGGCTGTGTGGGATGGAACACTTCTCCCAATCTCCGGGTTTGGGGCTGCGGGAGCGAGAGGAGGAGGTGCACTGGCCGGCCATGTTGGGATGGATTTTTTCGGGCATGCTCTGATGAATGCTCGCTGAGGGTGGATGGTGTGGTTTGGATCTAAGGATCCTCGTATCTCTAATGGACAGTTCATTCACATAGATGGGTTGGTAAATGTAAAAACACCCTGGCTCCTCACATTCTCTTGACACGTGGAAGATGGCCTTTATTGGAGGCAGAAGCCAAGAAGCGCAACATTTACGAGAAGCCGGACCCTATTTAGCAGGTACTCAGAGTTTGAAGAAGAACCCACCTTGTAATACCGAAGACAATCTGCGCGCCGAACTCATCGTCATTGAAGCCTGGTTCGAGGGCTACTGAGGGAGTCCTGGATTAGGGGGTATCCGGACAGCCGGACTATATCCTTTGGCTGGACTGTTGGACTATGAAGATACATGATTGAATACTTTGTCCCGTGTCCGGATGGGACTCTCCTTGGCATGGAAGGCAAGCTTGGCAGTACAGATATGTAGATCTCCTTCCTTGTAACCGACTTTGTGTAACCCTAGCCCCCTCCGGTGTCTATATAAACCAGAGGGTTTAGTGTGTAGGACCAACAACACAACAATCATACCATAGGCTAGCTTCTAGGGTTTAGCCTCTTCGATCTCGTGGTAGATCAACTCTTGTAATACTCATATCATCAAGATCAATCAAGAAGGAGTAGGGTTTTACCTCCATTGAGAGGGCCCGAACCTGGGTAAAAACATTGTGTCCCCGTCTCCTGTTACCATCTGCCTAGACGCACAGTTCGGGACCCCCTACCCGAGATCCGACGGTTTTGACACCGACACCCGAGTTTTTGCATATGGGGTGGAGCAGTAAAGGAACCAGGAATTAGCCAGATATGTCGCTCGCCGAGTCCCCCATGTCGTTTTTAGACGCGCCGCTGGCATCGCTGTCACCGTCGTTTGCATTAACTCCAGCTTCGTCGGCGCCAATGTCCCCGTCATCGACCACGTCGCCTTCGTCCGCCGCAACCACAAACCCGTCATTGTCAGAAGTGAAGGCCCTGACCAGCGCATCCATGTGGTTTCAACCCACCGCGCCAAGGCGCCCCGGATGGCTTCTGGCACGGGAGCAATAGCGGCGTCGAAATCAAAGTTGAGATTGATGTTCTGGAGTTGGCTGAAGATGCGGGAGAACGCGTGCCCAAGCAGACTGCGACTTCTCTCTTCCACAAGCTGGCGAGCCCTGTTAGACCGGGCTTCCAGGCGCGTCACCACATTGGAAAAGAAGGTCAAGTGACTGGCGTAGTCATTCGAGTGGGGGAGCGGTGCATTCTCGTCGAAGATGAAGCCCAAGGCGGTATTAGCCCTGTTCCGAAGGCCCTGAAGCATGGGGGCGTGCTCGCGCTCCAGTATCCGCCATTGAAGCACTTCCTCCCTGTTTTGCCGCGCAACGGCCTCGGCGTCATCAACCCGTCTCTGAAGAGAAAGCAACTCGGCGCAGGCGAAGGCCAAGTCCGCCTGTGCCGAGATCAGGGCAGAGGCCGTGGCCTCCTCACGCCTCTTCGCCTCGTCTAACCTGAGTATGAGAGCAGCGGTCCTGCCCGTTGCCTCGGTTCCTGCAAGTCTAAGCTTCAGGGCATGCCGACCTTCAAGATCCGCGCGAACCTCGACCACCTGGCGGTCGACTTCCTTCTCTACCTTGGCCTCGCGAGCCCCGACGGCATCTTCCATTTGGGCAACCTGATGTTCCCTCGTCTCCGGTTGCTCAAGCTCAAGGCTATGCTCCACGGCTTCCAGAGCCAACGCCTCCTCACGCTTCCGGACCTCGTCTTCCTCGGCAGGCGTCCCCCTCAGCGACGCGAGAGCGGCTTTATGCACCTCCACTTGCTGCTCGGGGGACACGCCCAAAGCGTGGAGCTCCCACACATGCTTCTCCGCAGCCTCACGATGGCGGTCAGCTTCACGAGCCTCTTCCAGAGCTCGGGAGCAGGCCTCATGGGAGGCCACAAGAGAGGCCTCAGCCTTCGTGTTTTCTACCTCGCGCTGGTGGCGCCCAAGGTTGATGGCCACTTTCAGCCTGTGCCACTCCTCCGCCAGTCGCAGACCCTCGGCCTCGAGGCACGCGTCGATGCCCGCGAGCTCTTCACCAAGTCGGCTCATCGCGCCCATCACCTCTTGGAAGAGCTTGTGACGAACAACGCTCTGCCCGCGCTCGAACTCCAACGCGCAACCCACCTCATCCTCCGCCATGGGGGCTGCAGGCGGAATGCGAAGCGGGGCGCCCCCTCTTGGCAGGGGGCTGCGGTCTGGTGCTGCTCCGGGCTCCAACGCGACCTCGCGAGGGACCCCGGACAGGCGGGGCCCGCTACGTGAGGAGGAGCTGAAGATCGAATCCAACTAGCTGCCGTTCATGACCAGAGGAGGAGCTCGTGGCATGCCCGTTGCGCTCCGAGCAAGGCAATGAGGGAAGGACGACGAAGGCGCAAGCTCAGGGCGCCCTGGTGACGGACAACTCCCATGGCTGACCCCACGCTGTGGGCAGCACCCGAGCCTGCAGCGCTGTAGCTTGGCAGGTGCAACGGGACAAGAGGGAGCTACTTCTCAAGAGATTTCACGGCCTTGGCAGAAGGGGTCCTGAGGGGATAATTGTCAGGAAAGGAAGGCGACGCACGGAAGATCACTGAGATAAGGTACTTACTCGTCGATGGCAATATAATTTCGTCGCTTCAACGGCCCGAAGATGTTGTTGCCGCTCGGGGATCTCTTCCTCTTTCGGAGCTCCTCGAAGTCCACGCAAAGCCGACCGAAGCGCTGGACGTGGCGGCCAGCGGGGAGCGAGGCCGAGGAAGAGCTTGGAGGGACAACTTCAGGGGTGCCCGGCTGCGGTGAACAATCGGGCATCGTCTCACCACGACCCCCCGAGGCCTCCGGGGCATTGACCTCGGGAACCGCATGCTGCGTCGCCTCAGAAACCGACGCCCCAGGATCACCATGTGGCATGTGCTCCTCATCACTTGGGTCATCGACCTCCGTCGGAGCTCGCCCTCCTGCATCCTCACTCGGGGTGAGCTCGGCACCGACGGTGAGGAAGGGAACCACATCGACGGGGTTCTCGTGGGGCCCCACTAGGCCGATCGGGCATAGCCCCCACTCATCAAAGGAGGGCATGCTCTCAGCAAATTCGGCGTTGTTCGTGCAGTGGTACAGCAGACAGCTCTTCCTGGGCACGTCATCCAGCAGGGGGCACCCGTCAGGACCGCAGGCACCGTTTGCCGCGTCTTAAGAGGAAGCCCCTCCTCCTAAAACCTCATATGGTACTGACTGCTGAGCAAGGCCCACATCGGGAGGGAATGGCGCTGAAGCGGAGCGACTCGGCACTTGACGAACTCCTTCACCACCATAGGCGCAGCCACGCCGTGGTCCTTCAACCTCCTCAGCCTGAGCCAGACGGGAATGAGACGGGGGCTCGCGAGCCTCTAGTGGCCCCAACTGGAGTTGGGAACAGTAGGCCCTGGCGGCGCATGGAGCAGAGCGCTGAGCACACCGACGTCGACAAACACCCATCGTGTCCAAAACTCGCTTGTGGATGGAGGAAGGTCGAAGTCGATCCCCTCACCCGCCATCGTGGCCACGGCCTGGAAGCTCACGCAACCCGAGCTCTGCCGAGGGTCTGTAAGATGCACTGAGAAGAAGTGGCGGAAGAGGGCCACCGAAGGAGCGATGCCCACTATGGCTTCGCACACAAAGGCGAAGACAACGAGAAGAGTCACAGATTAAGGGACGAGATGCAGCATGTGGATCTGATAATGCTCGAGCATCGCGTTGAATAAGGCGGAGAAGGGGGGAATCAGTTCAACTCTTCGCCAACCAAAGGCATATGCCCCCACCGCCCTACAAACAATCCCCATCACTTGGCCTTTTGTGGTCTGGGGACTAGATATGGCTGGACCCCTTAAAGGAGGAAGCCATAAGAAAAAATATCCACTGGTTATGGTGGATAAATTCACTAAGTGGATAGAGGCCAAACCGGTTAAAACAGCCGAGTCCGGGCCGGTGATAGAATTCATATCCGGTATTGTACACCGTTATGGCTGTCGGATTTCGGGTTTCGGCAGACCCTTAAGGTTTGAACTCTGGGGTGCGCATGGAGATCTTTCCCCTACAGACTCGCGCTTCTATGGCTTGCAAGAAATCTAGGCTGGAAAGAAGAACACACAAAGGGCACGAGGTTTATACTGGTTCGGGCCACCGATATGGTGTAATACCCTACTCCAGTGTGTGGTGTGGTGGATTGCCTCAGGGGCTGATGATGAACAATACAGGGGGAAGAACGGCCTCGCGAGAGGTGTTCTTGAGCTGGTGCAGTGTGTTCTACTTGGTCCGGATCTCTCTCTCTTTCTCTTCTCTCTTTCTTTCTCTTTCTTTCTCTCTTCTTTTTTCCTCTCTTTCTCTCTTTGGGGGCAAGTCCTATTTATAGAGGTCCTAGTCCTCTTCCCAAATAATGAGCGAGAAGGGCGCCAACAATTGGCCATTTTGAAGGGGAACATCTAGTACAAGTTGTCCTGACCAAAGGTGGTCTTCGGCTGCCAAAAGCACTGGTGATGATGCTGTCTTGGGCTCCACGGTGACCTCCGCCTGCCCCTCTGCTGGTCTTGGTCTTGTTGCACCGGAATGGTAACCTTTTCCCGATGCCTTGGACTGTGCTTGCTCCCTTTGCACCGAAGGGGAAACAAGGACACTGCACAGGCCGGCACCCGCCTGGCGCCCTCCTAATCTCGATCGTCATGGCTTGCGTCACGGGCTCCTCGCGAGGCACCCCTGCCTTGATCTCTCCGCCTCCTCACGAGCCTGCCTGATGAGGATGCTCCTAAGGAAGCCTCCTGTCGTCCGCCCCGCAAGGCTTGGCCCTTTGCGAGGGTCTTGAGCTTGAGCTGATGAAGATGGGCCGCACTGGGCCCCCACTCGAGCCACGCCGCAGGCCATAGGCAGGAAAGTCTGGGGACCCCCGTTCCCAGAACGCCGACAATAGCCCTCGGGCCCGAGGCGCGCCCGGGCTTGTCTTAGCAGAGAAGCGAAGGGGCAAGCGCGAAGCACCGCGGGCCCCAATAGCCTGCGGCCTTTGGTGTCGCGTGGCGATTGGTTGGACGTGGGCGTCTGCGCTTCCCCACGACGCCTCAGCAACCGCTTGACTTGACAAGTCCCTGCATGCAGAGAAATGGGTCATGATTACATGCGATCATGGTGGCCGGCGGTTGGCCTTCTCCGGCTATAAGTACGGGACCGCATGAGCCTCGTTAGCTTATCCCTTCCTGCTACTCCTTTCCTTCCTCTTCCTCGTCCTTGCTTCTCCTTACGCCAATGGCACCAATCGTTTTCTGCAGAAGAGAAAGGAAAGCCCCCCCCCCCCCGAGAAGGTCCTGACCCTCTTCCGCCAAAGAAACGGCTAGTCCCCTGCCGCCGAGATGAGGGTGCTTTGCAGGAGGCGTCGAGGCCCTGGTACGAGCGGCTGCCGCCTGGGTTTCTACTGCCCTTGTACGCCCGAATCGAGGGCCCTGGGGAAGAGGGCGTCGAGCGACACCGACGGTGCCGCCGCCGACGCCGGCGAGTCACGGCGGTGCGCGTCGTTCCTCCTGGAGTCCACGCCGAGGGCTCCTCTTATGAGCTCGTGCTTCACGCCGCCATGCCCCCATGCTCTTGGATCTGCCTTCCTCCTTCCTTCGCCTTCGAGATGTCGCCGAGCAGGTCTCTGGATCTCTGGCTACAGCACGCCGACTGCAGCACCCTCGCGACCGGAGCGGAGGTCGCGGTCGTCGCTCCAGGCAAGGTCTACATGACCTGGGGCTGGGGTGAGATCGCCCGGGTCTGCTGGACGGAGGGTGCCCTCGTAATTCATCTTGAATACGACGGCGCCTCCCTGATGTTCTTCAAGGTCTTCGATGCTGAAGGACACCGGTTGGAGTGCTGCCCCAAGGAAAGCGGCAGGGGCATCGGATTGGCGAGGACCCGGCCTGCCCATCGGCCCTCCAGCAGCTCTTCGGGCTACAGCGAAGGAGCTGGGGAATCCAGCGGCTCCCCCGAGCTTCTCATGACTCCGGAGATGAGCAATGACAGCTACGAGCCTCCGAGCTCGCGCCGTGCTCGGAGTAGGGCAACTGCATCGGGCCACCGACACCACTGATCTGGGTGGGGTTGGCGCCGGCGCCGGGCAGTCCACTGTTGATGATGGCGTCGCTTGCGGAGGCGCGGGCAATTAGCGTTCCTTAGGATTAGCACCTTTTGTTCCCTGCGAGGAATCGAAGAAACACCCCGCGCGGGTATGTAAGGCGCCTGCCATGTCTTTTGCGAACATTATATCCGTAATATGAATCGATGCGAGATGCTTGTCCTGTCCCGGCTCGGCTCCCCCTTTCTATCCTCACGAGGACATAGCGCTCTACGCTGACAGGTCCCAGTCCCCAGGTAGGCTTCAGCAGTCGCTGGTATGCCAGGTCGTGATGCCATGGTCAAGGCCAGGAGGTGAGCGGCCCGAGGTCCGGTAAGAGCCCCCGAGTCGCGATGCTCGGGAGGTCCCCTTTAGCACTCGAGTAGCCCTCGCTGGGTGAGAAAGGAAGGCAACGTCGTCGTGACAGAGCTGCACTAGGCGAGGGTTTGGTGCTGCGTTGGTCTAGCTCCTGTAAGGGCATGGCTTATCTTTTGAGTTTGGGGTAGTTCTTCGACGGGGAGCCCGGCCCGAGTGGCGGTAGCTGAGGTGTTGCTGGGTTAGGTCCTCGCGAGCTTCTTCTCACTTCCACACACTTTCCTTAATGCTCTAGGTCCTCAGGTCCCAGCCCTCGAGCAAGCTCAGCCGCCGCTGGTATGACGGGTCGCAATGCCATGGGTCAAGGCCAGGGGGTGAGGGCTGGAGAGCCAGTAGGAGCCCATGAGTCGCGATGCTCAGGCGCCCCCTTTTAATGTGCAAGCGGTCTGTGCCAGAGAGAGGGAGAGATAGCCCGCGATGTCCCCAACGTTGCTCCTGGAGTGGGTCCTGCATACCAATCACAAGGAGAGACAAGACCTGTCACTACGGTTGCCAGCCAACCATTGGTCGCTCTGAGGGAGTGATTGGGGCACTGAGGGCCTGGTGAGGTGGCGCCTTGCGGGGCTGCTGCGGCCAGAGCTCGACCACTCAGATTTATCAGCGTTGCAGGGACGGACCCGTACGCAGACGTCGTGCCAGAGCGAGTGGCTCCATGGGTATGTGTCAATCGAGCAGGCGATTAGGTCAGGTATGTTAAGTACGAAGGAGCAAATCCGTTACAAGTAGATGCGGGAAAAGCAAACGCCTCTGGGCCAAGCCCGAGAAGCTTGGGGATGATGCAGCCCGAGGGACGCCCCCAACAAGGTAGGTAAAGAGCGTAAGCAAAACGGATACATGCCGCAGGGACGGACCCACGCGACATGGGATCAACGCGGCCCTGTGGGCTCTCCCAGCTAAAAATGGAACTTGAAGATGTCACCTGATGCCGTTGAAGATGAAGTGATGCCGAAGAAGTGGGCGACGCGCGGTGAAGACGTTGACCCTCACGAGCCCCCAGGCCCAGGAGCCTCGGTAGGCTCTAGGGGCACGGGTAGTTCTTCGAGGGCCATCTCCACCTCCGCCGGGACCGCACAATGCCTGACCTCCTGAGCCTCCAGAACGCTCCTCAGCAGGCGCTGATGAGCGGCGACCGTGTTTGGCAGGCTAAAAGGCATGTGAACGTAGCTGTGAGGTGGACCCTCGCAGCGCCCCACGCACGAAGGCCAGAGGCGCTCCTGAGACGCGGCTCGGTTGAGCCCTGGCACGTCGATGCAGACGCGCAGCCCACCATCCTCGCCTGGATGTGGGGCCACGGCGGGCAAGCGGCGGCTGCCGCGCATGACTCTCGACTCCTGTAGCTCCTGGGTGTTTCCAGCAATGAACTCCTGAGGGTTTGGTCTTCCTTGCCTCGTACCTTCCTGAGGGAAACGTGCCTGGAAGCACCCCTCCAAGTGGTGCCCGAGCGCCTCCCTCGTGACCTTGGCAAAGTCGGTGGCTCTCCAAGAAAGAGCCCCCGAGCCCTGCCTGAGGAGGGTGCCGGGCGTGCTTTCCTATGCGACAGAGGGTGGCGCTCCCTAAACGGGCGCGAATCCTGATGCAATGCCTCCGGAGGCGCCTGTCTCCTTATGGCTTGGGCCAGGCGAAGCCTTCTTCTTCTTAAGGGTCGCCTCGGGAAGTCTTCCGCTCCTGTGATCTGGGTCTTTGATTGCTGCGGCTCGGAACGCACGCTCAAGTGAACACACCGCATCCCTTTCCTCACAGGGTACGGTGATGACTCCACCGCTTCCTGGCATCTTGAGGACATTGTACCCATGGTGAGTCACTGCCATGAACTTGGCTAGGGCTGGGTACCCGAGGATGGCATTGTATGGCAAGCGAATGTGGGCGACGTCGAAGTCGATGAGCTCGGTGCGGTAGTTGTTGCGCTGCCCGAAGGTGACTGGCAGGCAAACTTGCCCTATCAGAACGGTGGAACCATCAATGACTCCTGAGAAAGGCTTGGTCGGCTGGAGCTGAACATATGGCACTTGGAGATTGTCGAACGTCTCGACGGACAGTACATTGAGTCCTGCTCCGCCATCAACGAGGGTCCTGGTGACCTGCACATTGCTAATGACTGGGGAGCAAAGCATCGGGAGAACTCCGACCGTTGCAGCGCACTTGAGCTGATCCGCTGAGCTGAACGTGATGGCGCATGCAGACCACCTGAGAGGGTGCGTGGCCTCAAGCTTGTGGAGGACTGCATTCACCTCGGGAGCAAACTGCTTGAAGATGCGCTGTGATGCTGGGGCCTGGGCGCCACCCAAGATGCAAGCGATTGCGCATGGCTCCTGGAAGCCCCCGTCCCCCTCGTCTTGATGTCGGTCTTCGTTCCTTCTTGGTGGTGGTGGTAGAGGAGGGAGGCCTGCGTTGCCGTGCGGGCGATCCTCACGAGGCTAATCCTTCCAGCCTCCCTCGCGAGGCTGGTCCTGCCAGCAATCCTCGCGAGGTCGGTCACGCCACCCTTGGCAAGGGCCACGATCTTCCCATCGTCCTCCTCCTCGGCCATAGCCCCTGTCGTTGCGCTCGGGGCGTCGGCCGATATGCCCATCTCGCACGGCCCTGAGCTCTTGGCATTCGTTGGTGTTGTGGGTGTGGAGGTCATGGTACACGCAGTATCAGCTTCCCTTGGATGACTCAGGTTGATCCCTGCCTCGCTTGGTGTCTGGTTGCGCTGCGAGCATGGCAGCTCCCTTATGCTTCACGTCCTTGGCCTTGGGCTTTTTGTCTTCTGGGTCGGCAGCCGGGAGCTCGAGGAGGGAGAGGCGCCCTTCCTCAGCCCTAGCGCACTTGGTCGCCAAGTTGAACAGCTCCAGGTATGTGCACAGGTCTTCATGGATTGCCAGCTCCTCCTTCATCTTGATGTCGTGCACGCCATCGGAGAAGGCTGAGATAATGGCTTCCTCAGTCACCCTGGGGATCTTGAGGCGAGCGTTGTTGAAGCGCTGGATGTATCTCTGCAGGGTTTCCCCTGGCTGTTGCTTGAAGCAGCGCAGGTCGCTTATGGCCGGGGGCCAGTCGCGAGTGCCCTGGAAGTTGGCGATGAAGCGAGTGCACATCTCGTCCCAGGAGGAGATCGTGCTGGGAGCCAGGTTCAGGAGCCAGGTGTGGGCGCCGTCCTTGAGCGCCATGGGAAACCAGTTCGCCATGACCTTTTCATCTCCGTTGGCGGCTTCGATGTCCAGCTCGTAGAGCTGCAGGAATTCCGCGGGGTCCGCCGTGCCATCGTAGCGAGGGGCAGATCAGGCTTGAACTTGCCTGGCCATGTGATGCCTCATAGCTCGGGGGTGAAGGCGCGGCAGCCTGCTGTGGCCACCGGCGCCCTTTGCTGGTGCGGGCCTGCTCCTGGTGATTACCACGCGCTGCCGCTTGGAGCAACGCAGGGGCTTGGCGTGGAGGCACAGGGACGCAATCTAGGCGTGTCGGTGCTGGGAGCGCGCGAGCACCTTCTTGGGGACGAGGGATCTCTTGGCAGCTCCCTTCTTGCCGCGCAGGCACCGGACATGGAGGGTCTCGCCCTGGGGCTGAGCGCCTTGGAGCCAGGGCGCCTTCTTGGGGAGGAGGTGGCGGAGGCGCCTCCTGATCCTCTCCCCCTGCGCGGAATGGAGGAAGAGGCGGCGAGAGGGACGGCAAAGGGGAGCCCCCTGCGGCGCTGACGAGCTCGGTGATGCGGGCGAGCCAGTCCACGTAGAGGTCGTCGACGGGGCGGTAGTGCAGGAGCTCTCTTATCAGGAGCAGCGCCGCGTGCGCGTCCGTGGGGCGCGACGGGCGTGGGACGATGAACCGGCTGGAGTCAGTTACGGGGTTGCGGTGCGGCCCTCCGCGGCACCGAAGGATGCTGGGACGAGGCCTGCTGCTCATTCCCCGCCGGGCCGGTGGCAGCGTTGGCGGCAGGCGACGGTGAACGACGAGGGCGTCCACCGACGGGCGCCGTCTGGGCGACGCGGGTGGCGAGAGTAGCCCGGCGCTCGGCGGGATCCCGACGAGCGTCAGCCATGGACACGATGGAAGATCACACGCGAACAGCGGAAGAAAGATTCCGGCGCACCCCTACCTGGCGTGCCAAATGTCGGATTTCGGGTTCCGGCAGACCCTTAAGGTTCGAACTCTGGGGTGCGCACGGAGATCTTTCCCCTACCGACTCGCGCTTCTATGGCTCGCAAGAAATCTAGGCTTGAAAGAAGAACACACAAAGGACACGAGGTTTATGCTGGTTCAGGCCACCGATGTGGTGTAATACCCTACTCCAGTGTGTGGTGTGGTGGATTGCCTCAGGGGCTGATGATGAACAATACAGGGGGAAGAACGGCCTCGCGAGAGGTGTTCTTGAGTTGGTGCAGTGTGTTCTACTTGGTCCGGATCTCTCTCTCTCTTTCTCTTCTCTCTTTCTTTCTCTTTATTTCTCTCTTCTTTTTTCCTCTCTTTCTCTCTTCGGGGGCTAGTCCTATTTATAGAGGCCCTGGTCCTCTTCCCAAATAATGAGCGGGAAGGGCGCCAACAATTGGCCATTTTGAAGGGGAACATCTAGTACAAGTTGTCCTGACCAAAGGTGGTCTTCGGCTGCCAAAAGCACTGGTGATGACGCCGTCTTGGGCTCCACAGTGACCCCCGTCCTGCCGCTCTGCTAGTCTTGGTCTCGTTGCACCGGAATGGTAACCTTTGCCCGATGCCTTGGACTGTGCTTGCTCCCTTTGCACCGAAGGGGAAACAAGGACACTGCGCAGGCCAGCGCCCGCCTAATCTCGATCGTCATGGCTTGCGTCACGGGCTCCTTGTGAGGCACCCCTTCCTTGATCTCTCTGCCTCCTCGCAAGCCTGCCTAATGAGGCTGCTCCCGAGGAAGCCTCTTGTCGTTCGCCCCACAAGGCTTGGCCCCTTGCGAGGGTCTTGAGCTTGAGCTGATGAAGCTAGGCCGCACTGGGCTCCCACTCGAGCCATGCCGCAGGCCGTAGGCAGGCAAGTCTGGGGACCCCCATTCCCAGAATGCCGACAATGGCGTTCCACACATCATCATCACCGATAACGGCTCCAATTTCATAGTCGATGAGGTGAAAACCTGGTGTGCTAATCTAGGCATTAAAGTCGATTACGCCTCTGTCTATCATCCACAAACAAACGGTCAAGTCGAACGAGCCAATGCTCTTATTGTAAGTGCATCTAGTGCCCCTTAGTGATTTTGGTGTATTGAAGACTTATAGGTTAAGGGACTGACGCGTTTGTGAGTGTACACAGGTCTATAAGTCTATGAGGAGTTTGATATTTACAGAGAAAGTCAACCCCTAAAAATGAAGTTCTTCGGCTGAAGACTTTGGATTTCTGAAGACTTTCTGAATACTTTGAAAATGAAGAAATTGGTGTGATTATGAAGACTTGGTATTCATTCGAGGAACTTGAAGCGTGAAGACTTTTGTTTTTGTAGTTTCATTTTCTTTTTCTTGAGTCATAGGAAACACCTTACTATTAAAGGGGGTCAAGGAAATACTAAGGAAAAATTTCCAAGTGATGCTCAACTCAAATCCTACACCTACCAATCCCTTCGAGTGAAGCCATCAAAAGTCTCATACAGTTCAGTCAAATTTTTTCAGTGACAGAGATGAAGTTCTTCTGGTCTCTGAGGAATTTGTTCAGACTGAGGAGTTAGGAATTCGCCAGTGCGGATTGCCTACACAGTGAGGAACATGATAGCCCTGAGGAATTTGATACTCAAAATTCCGACCGTTGCTGTGCTATGCGCTGGCTGTCCCAAAATATCTACCCACCTAACGGTCATATCATTGAAGGGCATTTATGTCTTATCACGTCGGGCTGCTCCCTAGGCTATAAATAGCCGCCCCCTTCAACCACTAGCTGGTTGGCTGCTCCGAGAGAAGCTGACACTTGTCATTTCAGAGCATCCCATCCTCCGAGGACTTTAAGTGAAAATCATCAAGTGAGGAAAACCCAAACCCAATCACCTTCAAACCCAAAGTGATTGAGCATCACTGAAGAGATTGATCCTGCGTGGATCCGATGCTTGTTACCTTTGATGACAATGCATCTTCCAGACGGTTAGGCATCATAGTCTAGAGCATCCAAGAGGAAATTGTGGATCGCCGAGTGACCGAGTCTGTGAAGGTTTGGAATTCACCTGAAGACTTACCACGAGTGATTGGCGAGGTCCGTGTGACCTTAGCTCTAGGGGAATACGATGAGGACTAAGTGTCCTGAGCTGCGTGTTCAGGACTGGGTGTCCGGGACTGTGTGTCCTCAGGTTTAAATACCTAGCCACCCTAAGCAGACATACAACTATCACAACAGTTGGAACTGGTCTACCAAATCATTGTCTTCACCGAGCTAACTGGTTCCATTTCCTCAACCCTTCCATCTCCTCATTTCTGTGTTGTGTGCTTCTTCATATCTGTTTGAAGACTTTGACTGAAGACTTTCTCTATTTCCTCAGCTCAATTTCTTTAGTTTGCTTGTCTTCATTCTGTTTATCCCGTGTTTACGCTTTCTGTACTCTGTGCTTGTTTTCATTTCATCATGAAGACCATGCTCATGTTCTGTTATGTTTACTTCTGAGTACTTATTCCACTGCAAGTAGTTCTTGACTCAGGAATTTCCTCACCTGCAAATTTCTTAGTGAAGAATTCATAAAAATCGCCTATTCACCCCCCTCTAGTCGATATAATGCACTTTCAATTGGCATTAGAGCAAGGTACTCCCTTGTTCTTTGTTATTTTGGTTTAACCGTCTGGATTTTTAGTTATGTCGACCGTAGGTATGATCAAGGTTTCTGCTGGGTGTCCTACCTTCGATGGGACGGACTACCCCTACTGGAAGAACAAGATGCACATGCATCTTGAGGCAATTGATAACGATCTCTGGTATGTTGTGTAGAATGGTGTTCCCTCTGTGACTCCCACCATCAACGCTGCTGATGTGAAGAGATTCAAGCAACTCAACTCTCAAGCGAAGAACATCATATGTGGCCATCTGAGCAAAGGGCAGTATGACAGAGTGAGTGCTTTGGAGACAACAAAGCTTATCTGGGACAGGCTGTCCAAGGTCAATGAGGGAGTCTCAACAAAGCGTGACTCTCAAGTTGACGTTCTTTTCAATCTCTTCAACCGCTTCAAAAGACTCGACAATGAAAATGTTCAGCAAACCTTCGATCGCCTCACTGACATCTCAAATGAGCTTCAAGCACTTGGTGCCACTGATATCACCGATCATGAGGTGGTGAAGAAATTGCTGAGGTCGCTTGATTCCTCATTTGATACCTTGGCATTGATGATACAAGAACATGGAGACTATAAGTCACTTGATCCCGCTGATATCCTTGAGAGACTAAACGCTCATGAGTTCCAGCTTGCTGAGAAGAGATATCTCTATGGACCAAGTTATGGCAGATCACGGGCTCTGAAGGCCAAGGCAGTGTCTGAATCTGAAGGTGATGATTCTGGTAGAAGCCTTGGTGACCCTGAAGAACTGAGCCAGGAGCTAGCAATGCTCATGAGGAAATTCCAAAAGTTCTGAAGACGTGGTCGCTTTGGAAAATCCTCAAGAAGTGGTGACTTGAGATCATATTCCTCATCCCATGATTACAAGAAGAGACTCTGTCACAAATACAAGAAACCCGGACAGTACATTCAAGATTGTCCTTAGTGGGAAAAGGAATCAAAGAAAAAGAAGTACAAGGATTATAGTTCTGATGATTCAAAGAAGAAGAAGAAATCTTCAAAGTCCTCTTCATCAAAACCTTCAAGGTCCTCATCTCACAAGAAGAGTAGCTCCAAGAAGGCTCGGGCATTCATTGGCAAGGAAATGGACTTTGAGGCTAAATCCGAGTAAAATGAGGAAGAGGAGGAATCTAAGGAGTCAGACTCTGGTGTGGAGAGCCTAGCCCTCGCTACCGCGGTTGTCAGCAAGTCAATCTTCAACTCTGAGGAAAAGGACCTCCCCAACACTACTGATGACGATGATGAGGACTACGCTCCCACCTATTGCTTCATGGCAAAAGGCTCAAAGGTACTCAAATATCCCTCCTCTGAATCTAGTGAGGATGAATCTAATGAAAACCTCAAACCCATCTATTCTAAACTTGCTAAGATTGCTGTGAAACTGCAAAAGGCTCTAGAAAAGGTTAAAAAGATGCTAGATAAAAGCGATGATATGTTGGGCGAGCAAATGGATCACACTAAAATTTTGACTGAAAATCTGCAGAGACTTCAGTCCAAGTTTGACAATATTCAAGGTCATCATAACACTCTACTATCTGATCATGAGAAGCTTTCTTATGAATTTCTTCAAAGAAAGCAAGATCTTGAGCAGTTAAGAGTGAGTTATGAAGATCTTCAGAATGAGCGTGATTCATTACTTGCTCAACACATCAGTGCTACAAAGGAAGAGTTTGTTCCTCCATGTGTTGAAGTGCATTGAACGTGAAACTGCTAATTCTTCACCTGAATGCTCAAATAATTCCATTGCTGCAAATTCTTCAACTGCCTCTACTATCACTAATTCCTCATCTGAGGACATTGCTAGTATCACTGATGATGCAGGACTGAAGGAATTGTATATGACAGGCATGTACAAAAGCCTCAAAGGGCATCGGGCTCTTTGTGACATGCTTAAAAAGCAGATCCTCATCAGGAACCCTAGGAAAGAGGGTATTGCCTTTGAGAGGAAACTTAATGCTGATGGGACCTACTGGAAACCTGAGCAGTATCCCAAAACCTCATGTGTTGCTGCAAAGGGACCTTCAGTGGATCCATCTACTTTATCTGGCTTTACATGTGAATCTTGATATTCTTCTGATGAGTCAATTGACTCCAACTATAAACTATTCAAAAATCAGAATGGTGAAGTATTTGCTAGATATGTTGGCACTAACCCCAGATCAAATTCTTCATATGTACAAAATTCTTCATATGGATCCAAGTCCTTATACGGACCAAACTCCTCACGTGGATCAAATTCCTCAAAAAAGGATCAAAGCCCTCATATGAACACCATCATGCTAACCCGTCTGTTTCGCAGGGAAGATCTAAGGATTACGGATATGTGCATTATTCTTCAAATCATTATGTTCATAAGTCCTCGAAGAATTTCTCTGCTTATTCTTATGCTTACCCTAATCCCTCTTATGTGAAATGAAGTGGATTGGCATCTATGCCACCTTTCTCTTATGGAGCTCGCAGAATGATGAACTCTTTGCCACCCCTTCAGATGTGGGTGAGGAAGAAAAAGAACTATTCTCTTATGCAGGGTCAGGTCTCCAGACGAACTTAATCGTCTGAAGAATTTGCTGGAGACCTAAATATGCTTGAAAGGACGCAAGCTAATCATGAAGAAATGAATTTTCATTTCTCACGTCCTCATACTGCTTTATCTGTTCTATTGCTTGATGAAATTGATACCATATTCTTCACTGATGAAGTATATGAGTTCGTAAGTTGCACTAATTCATCTGCAGGATGATCAACCCAAATCCACTGAGTGGGTCCTCGATAGTGGATGTACAAATCACATGACTAGTGACAGGAGCATATTGATGGACTCTGCTTTATCTCCATCACATCTGAAGCATATCACCTACGCTGACAAAGCCAAAATCAAGGTATTGGGTCTAGGTAAGGTTGCAATCTCAAAGGATCGACACATGGACAAAGTCATGCTTGTCGATTCCTTAGGGTTCAACCTCATGTCTGTCTCAATGCTTTGTGATCTTGATATGGTTGTTGTCTTTGGTAAGTATCATTGTGTTGTGATCATGGAAGCTGACAATTCCAAAGTCTTCGAAGGCTTTAAGAGAGGAGATTTGTATATTGTTGATTTGTCTACAGGACCACAACCTGCTACATGTCTACTTGCAAAAGCTTCAGAAGGCTGGCTATGGCATCGACGACTTGGTCATGCTGGCATGAGGAATCTGCACATGCTCGCGAAGAAGAATCATGTCATTAGCATTGAAAATGTCAAATTCCTCAAGGATCACTTATAAGGAGCCTGTGAGGCTGGAAAGATGACCAAGGCCAAGCATCTAGCGAAGACTATCATGACTACTACTCGACCATTTGAATTGCTTCACATGGATCTCTTTGGCCCTACTCACTATGCCACATTTACTAATGCTGCATATTTATATGGCTTTTTCAATGTTGATGATTATTCTCGATATACATGGGTGCATATCATCACTTACAAAACTGAAGTGCATGAAGTCTTCAAACGATTTTCCTCGAGGGCTTCAGCCAACTTTGGTGTGAAGATCAAGCACATCAGAAATGATAATGGAACTGAGTTCAATAACACTGGTCTTGATGACTATCTTGATGAACTTGGTATTACTCATGAGTTATCTGCTCCTTATACTCCTCAGCAAAATGGCATCATGGAGCGCAAGAACAAGACTCTTGTTGAGATGGCTCGCACTATGCTTGATGAGTACAAGATGCCTACTCGCTTCTGGCCTGAGGCAATTGATACTGCTTGCCACATCATCAACAGGGTATATCTTCACAAATTCTTCAAGAAGACTGCATATGAACTCCTCACTGACAAGAAACCCAATGTGAGTTATTTCAAAGTCTTCGGTGCTAAATGCTGGATTAGAGATCCTCATCACAGTTCTAAATTTGCACCGAAAGCACATGAAGGTTTTATGCTCGGTTATGGTAAGGACTCGCACACCTACAGAGTCTTCAAAACCTATCATCACAAGGTTGTTGAAACTGTAGATGTGCGGTTCGATGAAACTAATGGCTCGCAAAGAGAGCACCTACCTCCTATGACAGATGAAATACCTCCTGCAGAATCTATTAAGTTCAAGGCTACTGAGGATGTCATTCCTACCAAAGAATCTATTGAAGAAGTCGTTCCAGAACATGAAGAACATCATGCTGATGTACCTGAGGAAGTTGGTGCTGAAGAAAATGCTGATCAAATTCCTCAACGACAACCCGCTCATCCTCGCGTTGCAAACGAAGTGCAAATTGAGAAAATCATCAGCGACATCAACATTCCAGGTTCTCTCACACGCTCAAGAGCTTCACATTTATCTAACTTTTGTGGGCAGTTTGCTTTCGTCTCTATCACAGAGCCCACTAAGGTAGATGAAGCATTTCTGGAGCCTGAGTGGATTCAAGCTATGCAAGAGCAATTACATCAATTCGAGCTCAACAATGTCTGGGAACTGGTCAAACGTCTAGATCCTCGCAAGCACAATATCATTGGCACAAAGTGGATCTACCGCAACAAGCAAGATGAAAATGGCCTTGTGGTGAGGAATAAGGCATAGCTTGTAGCTCAAGGTTACACACAGGTTGAAGGAATTGACTTCGATGAAAGTTTTGCACCTATTGCTAGACTTGAAGCTATTCGCATATTACTTGCTTATGGTAACCATCATGATATCATCTTGTATCAAATGGATGTGAAAAGTGCATTCCTCAATGGTAAGCTTGAGGAAAAAGTATATGTTGCTCAACCCCCAGGTTTTGATGATCAAAAGCATCCTGACAAAGTCTTTAGACTCAATAAGGCCCTCTATGGCCTCAAGCAGGCCCCTCGGGCGTGGTATGATACTTTGAAGGAATTCCTCATGAAGAAAGGCTTCAAACCTGGTTCACTTGACCCAACTCTTTTCACTAAATCTTATGATGGTGAATTGTTTGTGCGCCAAATTTATGTTGATGATATCATTTTTGGCTGTACTGACCAACATTACAATGATGAATTTGCCTATATGATGAGTGAAGAATATCAAATGTCAATGATGGGAGAGTTGAAATTCTTCTTAGGTATTCCAATTCGTCAACAGCACAATGGCATATTCATATCTCAAGAGAAATACCTCAAGGATGTATTGAGGAAATTCGGCATGTAAGATTGTAAAGGAGTCAAAATCCCTATGCCCACAAATGGCCATCTATGCACTGATGAAAATGGTATTGACTTCGATCAAAAGGTATATACCACTCCATGATTGGTTCTTTATTGTACTTATGTGTATCTAGGCCAGACATTATGCTTAGTGTTTGCATGTGTGCCCGATTTCAAGCTACACCGAAGGAATCACACTATAAGGCTGTGAAGCATATTCTTCGTTATCTAGCTCACACACCAACACTTGGATTATGGTACCCCAAGGGCTTGGCTTTTGATCTCACTGGATATTCAGACTCTGACTATGCTGGTGATCGTGTGGACCGCAAGTCAACATCTGGCACATGCCAATTCCTCGAACAATCCTTGGTCTGTTGGTCCTCGAAGAAACAGAACTGCGTATCACTGTCTACTGCTGAAGTTGAGTACATTGCTGCTGGTTCTTGCTGTGCTCAACTGCTATGGATGAAGCAAACTCTCAAGGACTACGGCGTCAACGTGAAGAATGTGCCACTCTACTGTGACAATGAGAGTGCCATCAAGATTGCTCATAACCCAGTTCAGCACTCGAAGACAAAGCACATTCAGATTTGTCATCATTTTCTTCGTGATCATGTGTTGAAGGGCGACATCTCTATTGAGCATGTGAAGACTGAAGAACAGCTAGCCGATATCTTCACAAAGCCCTTGGATGAGAAGATATTTAGCAAGTTGAGGTGTGAGCTAAATATCTTAGAATCTTCGAATGTCCTTTGAAAAGGACACACATCCTAACACTTATGCAAAATTGATGACTTGGATGTGCAACACACAAAGTAACGTTTTTCTTCAATCAATGAAGACTAACCCTCTAAGTGTGAAGAAATTAACGAAGAATTTGATTCTCAGAACCCTACCACAATTGTACGTGGTGTCTGAAATCATCATTATTATATGGTGGGTCACGCCACCACCAAAAGTTGAAAATCTTCAATTTTAGTTTTTCCTCAGTTTTGAAATTCCTCAGTTGTTCAATTTCTTCAACTTTGCAATGTCTTCACCATTTCCGTCGTTTTTCTTCATTGGCTATATATTTATATGAGTTTATGTCCTCTACAGCATTCACTTATTGCTATTTCTTCAAGTTGCTTGTTCTGCTAAGTGAATGTGATCGGACCCTTCCCCCTCTATGCTAAACTCAACCTAGTCTATTCACAAATTCTTCATGTGCGTTCTATTTGAAACTCGTTCAAAATCTTCACTGTGTCCTTGTCAGCTGAAGAAATTGCGAATGGAAATTTAAACTTATCTTATCTGAATTTTCAGTTTTGCCGCTCAAACCGTTCCGCATTCTGTGAAATGTTTATCTATTCACCCATCTCACACGATCGCCAGCTCTTAGTGCGTGAGTGAAACATGTCAAGCGAATGAGAAGGGTCAAGGGAATGTTCGTCCAATTTCTTCGGGCGAACAGTTGTTCACTTCGACTATAAATACCCCTCCCCTTCCTCACTTCGTTTTTACTCCGCTCGACCTCTCTCCCACTCGAGCTTCCAAAAACCTAGTGCCGCCGCTACTTCATCGTCGCCGGTGAGGAAGAGCTTCACTGCCTCGACCTTGTCGCCGTCGTACTCGCGCCGACTACGGATTTCTTCACTCCGCCGCCGTTGTAGATGTCTTCCTTTGTCAAGATAGGGTGTGGAAGATCTGAACCGATGAGCTTCACATCTAAACTTCCTAGTTCGTCGTGTTCTTCATCTAGGTTAATTAAAAGTTACTTTTACTGCCCTCTTTGATTCAAATGTTTTCTATAAAATCTTCAAAAGGTGTTTATTCTTCAAATATTCACACACTGGACACCTCTCATAACATCTGTTCTTGATCTGCTTCCCTAAGCAACATTGTTTTTAAAGATTCCTCAATTGTGTGGATTTTTCAATCTGTACAACTCTGGAACCTAAGTCAAAGAATGCTTAGTGAAATTCTTCAAGACTCATCTGGTCAAATTCCTCAAACTTGTTCTTATTGCAAAACCTTCTGAGAACGCATATGACCTCTCCAAATTGCTCGCAACTATACTTTTTTCATAGGTACACATGTCCACTGTTGAATCACTAGGTTCTCATCAACTTAACTCATTTGCAGCATTCCTTGAAAAAAAGTTGCACACCTCTTCAGAGAATTCCATTGCTCAAATTCCTCAGCTGAAGAAAATGGCTGAAGGTAAGAAGCCACAGAAGGGAGGAAAGAGGCCTGAGGTCAATACTGCTTTCAAGATTCCTGATGACATATACAAGTATTATTGCAACCTGATGAGGCCAAATTTGTCAAGGAGGACAAAAATCACGCAAGGTGCGCATACAAAGGATAGAGAGGAGATGGGCACAGGAATGGAGGGAGTACAAATATGTTACTCCCATGTATATGAAGAAATTCGCTCTTAATCCTCCATGCCCAAGACCTCCATTGGCACTTGTCCAAGAAGCTATCCCACCAGCCTCAAGGGTGCCAGACCAAGCTAGCCAAAATAGCTAAGGAAGCAGTGAGGAAATTTAATGAAGACTCTGCTGCTGCTGCTGCTACTACCACTGTTGAGGCCTCTGTAAGCAAGCCAAAGAAGGCCATGGCAAAGAAGCCTGCTCATAAGCCAAGTGCTTCACCCCCAATGCCCTCACGGTCAAGTTCCTCAGCAATGCCCTCACGGCCAGATTCTTCAAAGCCCTCATGGCCAACTCCTCAAGCTGCTCCAGCTCCTCCAAAGTCCTCAGCTCCTCCGACAAAATCCTCAGCACCTGTATATCTCGCCACGTGCCAAAGGACAACAGACATATCTATTGCCTTAGGAGCTTCTGCTAGTTCTTCAGCTCCACTCAATTCATCAACTAGCCCCTCTGTGCTGAAGAAAAAGGCCACTTCTAGACGAGGCTCTCGACCAAGTCCTCACAAGAAGCAGGTCGCCTTTCAAGTACCGTGTGAAGATAACGAAGCTGATGATGAGGAACTTGCCGAAATCATCAGAGATATGCAGCTCAGGGCCGCTAGAGCCAAAGGCAGCAATGTGCCATTGATACTGGATCCGAAGTTGATCCTAGACTTCATCGACCTATGGCACAAGGATCCCAGCACACCTTTGCCGGAGATGAACCTCACTCCTGGTCAAATTCATGTTTTGACTGCCTTCATTGACGAGGAAAAATGGAAATTTGAATAGGGAAGGAGGGTTAAGAAAGTGCAGTACAAGAAAGGGCACTTTAAGAAGCAAAACATTCTGAAGCTTTCACCTGAAGAACTTGTTGCTCTTCAATCTGAGATCAAGCAACTAAGTGATGAATTTGATCACTACTATGCTAACTGGCTTGGTGCCAAAGTCAGATTTGTCAAGATAACTGAGAAGTTCACTTCCAATGTTGCAGACCCAACACAACAAGAAAATCCTCAGGCTGAGGCATCTGCTCAGGCTGCTGAAGATACTCAGAGTACCAGGGCTGATGACTACATTCCAGCTGCTCAAGAAATTGCCAGGGCAACCACTAGTGTTGTGCCTGAAGAAACTGAAAAAGTTAGGGCAACTGCATCAGTTGTGCCTAAAGTTATTGAACCAAATTCCTCTGCTCCTCCTGCACCTACCCCAACTCTGATCCTTCCATCTGCATCAGATGTGAAGAAGACCAAGGCTACAGAGCGTGTAGCTGTGAAGAAAAGGAAGACATCAACTGCATCAGATTCTTTAGCTCTGAAGAAGATGAAGCCGCTGACTAGCTCTTTTGACAATCCAATTTATGTTGTTCCTGTCTCATCCATGCCATCAAAGGACCTTGTTCCTTTTGATGAAGAATATGAGATCCCAAGTGGATCTGATGATGACATTCCTTCTGCTGCTTCTTCGAAGCAGTTGGATGAAGAAATTGAAGCGGATGCAATCCCTTCAACCCCAATAGTCTCATCGCCCGTGCCTTAGTTCATCGCTGAAGAGGCCGATGTTGAGGAAAAGAGTGAAGAAGAAGATGTGGACATTGGGTGCACAACTCCAGTGTTGAACGATGACTTTTGGGAAAGTCAGCACCCCAATTCTCCTCTGTTCACACCCCTTCAACAAATTCCTCAGTCCCCTGTGACCACTGAAGTTCAAATGGGATCTGAAGAACCTCATGCCACACCGTCTGTCCATGAAGAGATTCCAGCCACTAGTGCTGAAGAAAATGTTATTGAAGAATTGAAGACCCAGGCTGTCACTGAAGAAGAAGCTGAAATTCCTCAGCCAGTGGATCCTGAGATTGCGATTCCTGAAGTGGTGATGCAATTGACCGATACCCCTCAGCCCAAGCCAAAGGATCCCTTCACGAAGAAGCAGAAAATCAAGGTTGATGACTTCTTCGGCAAACATGTTTTCTTCACAGACTATAACCCTTATGACTCTGCTCGTCTTAGAAGGAAGCGCTTCTGGACTGCCAGCCAAGCAAACTTTTATTCTTCACTGCTCTTCAACAAGGACAAAGTCTTCGACCATGAGAATATTCCTCACGTGGACATGGAATCACTACCTTGCTTCACCCCAGTCCTCAGTGTGCTTCATGATGCAGGACTGCTCAACTTTTGCACAGATATTTGCGATTGGAATGAAGAGCTCATTCTTCAATTCTATGAAACTCTGCATACCACATGCGATGCTGACGATGTGAACTCTTGGGTATTAGACTAGATGACAAAAAACATACATTTCAAAGCATCGGCCTCTGAATTACTTCACGCCCTGCCTATCAGTCCTCCCCTTGAAGGTGCTCGTTGCATCTATCATGAACCTGAACTCACTGCCCATTACATGCAAGTGCTAATGAAGCCTATGAAGCCTGATCAAGCTCCAAGGACCAAATTCCTCATGAAGGAATTGCTGTTTGTGCCTAGAACTGTCTATCACATTCTGACGAAGACATTGAGTCCAATCAAAGGCCATGATTCAAATGATGAAGAAGTTGTTGGCATCATGAAGAATCTGCTATTCAATATCATACATGGGATTCCTATCAACTATCATGATTTCTTCATGAGGACTCTGGAAAATGTTGCCCTCTCTCCATTTGAGTTGAAGCCTTATGCTCCTTGGATTATGAGATTCCTCAGAACTAGGTCTTCACTCAACTACAAGGTTGATTTTCAGAATCATGTCAGTTACTTGCCCCCCATTGAAGTCCTCAAGAGGACTTTTTCCTCATTTGATGAAAAGGGCAAGGCTACTGCAATTATTGATGAAGGCATTCGTCCATTGGATGGTCAATTTCGCAAAGCTGCATCTTACTCCACCAATGATGATTCTGCTACTCATGACTCTGCCGCTAATGCATCTAAGCAAAATTCTCAAGCCACAACTCCCAGGGTGATGACTGACCATGAGCTTATTATTAGTCTTCACCAGAAGGTGGATCGAAACCACAAATGGGTTAAGCTTCATTTTGGTTATTTTCTTCACAACATGACTGCTACACACAATGCAGTGAAGAAACACCATTAATACCTCCATGAAGTCCTCAATCGCACCTAGGCTGTTTTGTCACATCTGTATGGTGAAGATGATCTAAAGCAAATGGGTTTCAAGCAAGACTTTGTATGGTCTCAGCCGCCACCGGAGAAGAAATTCAAGAAGACCAAAGTTCCTTCCTTGGTGGCTAGCTCATATTCTTCATCACGCGAAACCGATGAACATGAAGACTTGGACGACACTGCGGCAGGCCCTACAACAACAAATGACCCCAACAACGCTGGCGCTCCTCCATCAACTTGATATTCTTCAGGGGCGTTAGTCCTCATTTTCGATCCTTTTGGTCATTCGATGACAAAGGGGGAGAAATTTGAGTTAGTCTTCAAGCGGGTCTATCTATATGGGCATTTTTTCTAAGTTACATCTCTCGTTCTTTTGAAGAATTTGCTGGATCGAGTTGTAAACTTAAACCCGATGGTGGTCTGATACTTTTGTTGTGTTCTTCTACATGCTTATTCCTTATATATGTTACTGCATGCATGCTGAATTACACCAGTCACCATATTTCATCATGCATTTCAAATTCTTCATATTATATGTTAAATGCGTGTATGGATTACAAGATATAGGGGGGAAGATCTCCATGATCCTACTCCTCAAAGTGTGCATTGCTTCAAAAGCAAATTCCTCACTATGCACATCTTCAGGGGAGTTCTTCTATATCTTGCAATCAAATTCCTCAATATCAGTATTTACACTTCATATGTTTGTCCCCGTTCAAAACTTAACCTATATTGTCATCAATCACCAAAAAGGGGGAGATTGTAAGTGCATCTAGTGCCCCTTAGTGATTTTGGTGTATTGAAGACTTATAGGTTAAGGGACTGATGCGTTTGTGAGTGTACAAAGGTCTATAAGTCTATGAGGAGTTTCATATTTACAGAGAAAGTCGACCCCTAAAAATGAAGTTCTTTGACTGAAGACTTTGGATTTCTGAAGACTTTCTGAAGACTTTGAAAATGAAGAAATTGGTGTGATCCTGAAGACTTGGTATTCATTCAAGGAACTTGAAGCGTGAAGACTTTTGTTTTCGTAGTTTCATTTCTCTTTGTTGAGTCATAGGAAACACCGTACTGTTAAAGGGGGTCGAGGAAATACTAAGGAAAAATTTCCAAGTGATGCTCAACTCAAATCCTACACCTACCAATCCCTTCGAGTGAAGCCATTGAAAGTCTCATACAGTTCAGTCAAATTTCTTCAGTGACATAGACGAAGTTCTTATGTTCTCTGAGGAATTTGTTCTGACTGAGGAGTTAGGGATTCACCAGTGCGGATTGCCTACACAATGAGGAACATGATAGCCCTGAGGAATTTGGTACTCAAAATTCCGACCGTTGTTGTGTTATGCGCCAGCTGTCCCAAAATATCTACCCACCTAACGGTCATATCATTGAAGGGCATTTATGTCTTATCATGTCGGGCTGCTCCCTAGGATATAAATAGCCGCCCCCTACAACCACTAGTTGGTTGGCTGCTCCGAGAGAAACTGACACTTGTCATTTGAGAGCATCCCATCCTCCGAGGACCTTGAGTGAAAATCATCAAGTGAGGAAAATCCAAACCCATACACCTTCAAACCCAAAGTGATTGAGCATCACTAAAGTGATTGATCCATCGTGGATCTGATGCTTGTTACCTTTGAAGACTGTGCATCTTCCAGATGGTTAGGCGTCATGGTCTAGAGCATCCAAGAGGAAATTGTGGATCACCAAGTTCCCGAGTCTGTGAAGGTTTGGAAGTCACCTGAATACTTACCACGACTGATTGGGCGAGGTCTGTGTGACCTTAGCTCAAGGGGAATATGGTGAGGACTAAGTGTCCCGAGCTGCATGTTCAGGACTAGGTGTCCAGGACTGTGTGTCCTCATGATTAAATACCTAGCGCGCCCTAACCAGATGTACAACTGTCACAACAGTTGGAACCGGTCTACCAAATCATTGTCTTCACCGAGCTAACTGGTTCCATTTCCTCAACCCTTCCATTTCCTCATTCCTGTGTTGTGTGCTTGTTCATATCTGTTTGAAGACTTTGACTGAAGACTTTCTCTATTTCTTCAGCTCAATTTCTTCAGTCTTCTTGTCTTCATTCTGTCTATCCTGTGTTTACACTTTCTGTACTCTGTGCTTGTTTTCATTTCATTATGAAGACCATGCTCGTGTTCTGTTATGTTTACTTCTGAGTACTTATTCCACTGCAAGTAGTTCTTCACTCAGGAATTTCCTCACCCGCAAATTCCTCAGTGAAGAATTCATAAAAATCGCCTATTCACCCCCCCTCTAGTTGATATAATGCACTTTCACTTATTATGAGCGGCATCAAGCCTAGACTAGTGTGCTCTTTGAAGGAATCAGACACACACTGGGTTGAGGAGCTTGATTCCGCACTCTGGGGGCTACGGACCATGCCCAATTGCACTACCGAATACACACCTTTTTCCATGGTGTACGGCGCAGAGGTTGTGCTACCCTGCGACATTATACATAACTCACCTCAGGTGCACATGTACGAAGAGAGAGAGGCCGAGATCGATCGGCAGGACAGACTAGATGCCCTGGAGGAGGAGCGGGACGTTGCAAAAGCCCGTTCCGCATTTTATCAACAACATGCCCGCAGATATCAATGCAGAGAAGTACGGGCCAAGACTTATAACATTGGCGAACTTGTTCTACGCTTGCCGGAGAAGAAAAAGGACAAACTCAAGCCCAAATTGGAGGGTCCCTTCATCATCGACGAGGTTCTCACCGGAGGAGCGTACCGCTTGCGTGATGCGTCAGATAATCACCTGGAGCCGAACCCCTGGAACGCGGCCAGACTCCGAAGATTCTACGCCTAAGCGCCGAACTCTTTGTTTGTCTCCTTCTCCCTGCTGTTTCCATAATACATTTTTTTCATATTTCTCTCTCTTTTTGTTTTTCTCTTTAGCCTTAAAGCTTTCGTGTGGTTAGACCCCGCACCCCTGACACACACATATGCTTTCAAATATTTACGTCCATTATACCTGGGGGCTTCTTGTACAGAAGCTTGCTATTATTATCTGAGCATCAAGCTCATCACATATGCATTTTTCCTATATGTACCTTTTCTTCGCCATTATATGGATCGATATGACTTAAGTTTTGGCAAAGCTCGGTTGCCTGGCTCCTGTGCTTATGACCTACGTCCCCGTTAGTTCGGCTAGGGCATAAAGCGAGCACCTCTGCGATTGTTACTGCCGGGTCATCCGAATGTGTACCGCGGACTGGGTGAAGCCAAAAGCTAGCGTTCTTAAGGGAATATTTGGTCGATGGATTAAAGATGTTTTTTGCATTCGCTCCATTGCGAACCCCCAGAAGATATATATACTGTGATTTTTTCAATCACAATTCGGACATGCATTGTAACGCATGCACACCCAGGGAAAGGAACCCTTAACGGAACTATTCTCTCTGGAAGATGTTTCTTACAACTTTAACATAATATAACATAACTAGCCGAATACAACTTGTCTGTTCAAGCAACTATGACCCCTACGCCTGGTTTCCATGCATTCCCCAGTCTATTCGGCCGCACGGGTATTCGGAAACACTCTGCACCTTCGAGTCCCGAGGTTGAAGTGAAAAGGTCTGCCATGATAATCGTTTTACATTTCAGCTAGAATTTACATATGTGAAGGAAAGTACATAGTCACTTAGACTCATAAATATCCTCCTCTATACCATCCAACAGGGTATCTAACTTACAATCCTGTTGGGAATATTTGGCAGCTACTACTACTTGGTCATAAAGCAAATTAACGGGCACTTCTTTCCCATCTAACCCTAAAGGTCCGATCCGGGCCATGTGATTCGGATCAAGCTTGGTATACTGTGTTTTCACCATGGCCCAAGCCGATCGCGCACCTTCCCGGCAGGCCGATATCCTCCATAATCAGATACGTTGTCGCACTCCCTTGAATAGCTCTACAAGCTCCTCCATACTTCCTAGAGGGGAGGCGGATGGCCATAAGGCCTTAGCAACACTCCGCATTGCCTGCCGAGCTTGCTCGTGCATTTGCGATAGCCCCTATAGCAGATCATCCAATGATATGGACACCTCCTCTTCAGGACGGCCTGTCAGCATACCTGCAAACATAACTTTGTTAGTACCTTTCATCTACGGACTATTATAAGGTAAGTCCGTCCACATACCAAATATGCCACATCGGAGCCTTTTATTCTCCTTCATGGAGTCGGCCAGTTGGGCCCACACATCTTTCAGTTCCTCGCCCAGCTGGATGTTGGAATCCTGGAGTTTGTTTTTCTCCTCACTGGCTTGGGTCAGAACACGCTTGCCTATGGCGTGCAGTCTTTTGGCCTCTTTCTCGTCCGTTTGAGTGGCCTTCAGTTTCTCTTCCAGTTGGTCCGACGACCCTGTTATGAGACAAGCAGCAGTATCAGCACAGTTGGCATATAATCATTGTTTCTCGATGGAGGGAAATATTACTAGAGGACGCCTTCTTGAGCTTTTCCAATTTGGCGGTAGCAGCAGTTAGCTGTGTCCGGCACATTTCCAGCTCTTGGGCTAGCAAGTCGTTCTTCTCCGTAAGAACCTGGTTATACAACGATCCTTAAATCATTTATACCAATTGCTTCAAGTCTCGGGGGCTACTGGCATATGGTTATCATATTCGGACAAAGTAAACTTACCCGCACATCTTTTAAATGTCGCTTTGTGGCTCTATTAAGCCCATCTCTAGCAGCTCGGATATATGCATCAGCCGAGCTGAAGGCGTTTAATACCTCTTCTGAAAAACTGGGGTCTTCTAAAATGGCCAAGCGGCGCCGATGATTCATGGCGCTCCCCACTTCCGAGTTGGTGACAGATACATCATCCGAATCCTTGGCTGGAGGACAGTCTGGTGTCACCCCCGCATCAGCCCCTGTCTTTACGGCAGGATTTGGATACTGGCTACGGGAGGTATGACTGGTCGGGCCTCGGATATAGTCCGACACAACTTTTTCCTAATACAGGGTAAACGGAAAGGTCACAGTTGGATGTGACTGCCAAGGTGCATATTTGCAAATCCATACTTCTTTGATGAAGGCTCGGCCGTATCTTCGTTTGCCTTCATCTTCGAAGGCTTGCCCGATGTGGGGGCCGCTCTCTTTGGAGATGCCCGCGGGGCAGCATGGCATGCCGAATGCCTCCCCTTTTGAGCACAGGAAAGTGCGATGGGTGAGGAGCAATGAGAAAACTCTCTTGGACAATGTATCTCCAGATTACTTACATGCAAAGTAGGAAGGATACCGGGGTAATCGGCGATGATGGGTACATCCGTACTGTCATAGCTCATCTCATAGAATATTCCATCCTCGAGCTCCACAAATATGTCTGGACCATATCCGGGGTCAAGATCCCGGTTGCGATTCTTCGGTTGAGGGGAAGGGTTGTGGATCCCCTCGATAGCCTTTCGCCATTCCTGTTATAAGAGGATAAGATACTGTCTGTCAATAATGATTCAGGGACAGGAGTAAAATAGTGGAGTTAGAGCTTACCCAGCTAGGAGGATTATACATGGAAAATCCGTCTCGATATTGGAGACGGGTGAACTCCTCCTTCTCCCCTTTATAAAGTTCGGCCAATATTTTGGCCAAAGCGGCCGGGGTCTTTGGGCCCTTCCAACCGTAGCATGAGGCGTCGTCTTCCTCGTTATAATGCCACATGGGAAGCCCTCTGTATTGGAGTTGCTGGACCCCCCGCATTATGGAGATCTCCATTACCTCGACTATTGACAATCTGGACTGGGCAGGCATCTTAATCTTGCCCAGCAGCAGGCTGATCTTTGCACTATCCTCTTCCTCGAGGCTCCGAGGACGCTAGCTATGGCGTTTCTTCAACGGAGCATTTGAAAACTCGGGGAGGCCCATATGGGCGGGGTCGGGAAGAGCGACGTCGTCGATGTAGAACCACTCGGAAGGCCACTCTTCGGAAGCTTTCTTCGGCGTGCCAGACAGGTATCCGGTCCCGGCGATGCGCCACACTTCGGCTCCTCACACTTCAAAAATTGACCCACCATGATTATGAGGGATGAGGCAGAACAGTCTTCTCCATAAATCGAAATGGGCCTCGTAGCCCAGGAATATCGCATAGAGCGACATAACCCGCAATACGAAGGATAGAGGTGGGAGTGAGACTGTGCAGTTGGAGGCCATAATACTCCAGCAGACCTCAGAGGAAGGGATGGATTGGAAATCCGGCACCTCTTAACAAGAAGGGGACGAAGCATACTCGTTCTCCCTGGATAGATTGGGGAAGTTCTCCGCTTGAGCCCCGCCCTTGGAGGACGTCATCCCTGCTCGTACGGGCCCCAAATCCGCGGGGGGAAGAAAGCCCTGTGTTTGCAGCTTCACCAACTGACTGTGAGAAACTGAACATCTCTCCCAATCCCCCTTTTCGGAGTTGTGGGTACGAGAGGAAGAGATGGGAGCGCTAGCCATGTTGGGGTGGTTCTGCTCCACAAGCTCTGAGGGTTCCTTCCGTAAGATTTGGAGGGGATCTAAGATCTATTCTATTTAAATAGGCACCTTTCTGGTATGGTTAGGGTGGTATGTGCAAAAATCCCTGACCTCTCGCATTCGCTCGACACGTGGACGCTGAAGTTGTCGATGCGCAGAAGACGAGGGGTACAACATTAAATGGAAGGCCGAACACACTACTTGGAAGTCACCAGTGGAGGAACCCGCCTTGCATTGTCGAAGACAATCTATGCGCCGAACAGCTCGTCATTGAAGACTGGTTCGGGGGCTACTGAGGGAGTCCTGGACTAAGCGGTCCTCGGGCGTCCGCCCTGTTCACCATGGGCCAGACTGATGGGCTGTGAAGATACAAAGACCGAAGACTGCACTCGTGTCCGGACGGGACTCTCCTTGGCATGGAAGGCAAGCTTGGAGATGAAATAAGTAGATTCCTTTCTTTGTAACTGACCTTATGTAACCCTAGATCCCCTCGGTGTCTATATAAACTGAAGGACTTAGTCCGGAGGGGGACAATCATTATCATAGCCAGACTAGACTTTTAGGGTTTAGTCATTACGATCTCGTGGTAGATCAACTCTTGTAATACTCATATTCATCAAGATCAATCAAGCAGGACGTAGGGTATTACCTCCATAGAGAGGGCCCGAACCTGGGTAAAACATTGTGTTCCCTGTCTCCTGTTACCATCGATCCTAAACGCATAGTTCGGGACCCCCTAACTGAGATCCACCGGTTTTGACACCGACAATATGCTACACCCATCCTGAGAAACTTCCAGGTAAGACACCGATCAGCCGTCTACTTGCACAAACATATTCCTTTGTTTATAGCTCTATTTTTCTTTTTAGACGCAGACCTGGTGAAGCAATTAAAATTTGACCGTTAATAAAAAGTGAAACAAGTGACTGCAACATGCCAAAGATGTTATGAAAATGCCAACTACATACACTAAAACCTGTATTCGACAATACAACAGGTATCACACTGAGTGGCCTAAGAAAGCATTTCTTCCAGCGCAATTCCAGGGCGTTCGAAAGGGTCACGTGGACGCGTCGCAAGATATAGTCGGAGTGTGGCATACACGCGATGTGGCACAACACCGGCAATACCTTGCCGGTGATGGTCAACGGCTGGCAGACGGGCATCAAAAAGGTTCTGGTGCTGCACACGAACAAGAACTTCCACCAGCAGAGGACCAACTGGGTGATGCACCAGTACCACCTCGGGGACCTGGAGCAAGAGAAGGACCGGGAGCTGGTCCTCTGCAAGATTTTCTACCAGACGAACACTAGGGCCGGGAGTAAAAAGAATATAAGTTAGTTTGGAATTGGTACTTGTACTACCTTGTCGTCCGTAAGTTGGTATTGTTGTTAACGATCTTTTGGTATGAACTTGGCATTTGCTTCCAACCATCATGCCGAGTGTCGACGTGGATATAAAGCTGAATCATTTGTTTTGAAACGAATTTTCAGGCACCTGATTTTTATTTGATGGGTAGCATAAGCACCTGCCATTCAAATTCCCAGTTCTCCATTTTTTTTGAAACAAGTGCATGCACTTATTATCACGATGAAAAACAATATCCCTGCTGCATCCCAGTTATCAGTCTGTACTTGCAGAATTCTCTTGTTTATTGAGCACGTATATTGTTTTTTCAGGTCGAGCAAGTTTCAACTGGGCTGTAGACTGCCCAGGCTTGGTTTTGTTTTTAACAGGCCCAGCCCATGACGACAACAGGGCACAAAGATACAGAGGTATCTACTGGCCTCTGGCCCACTAGCGTTAGTTATATTTTGTCTTACAACATCCGCGGGCAGTTTTTTTACTGAATCAAACACACAGCCCAGTTCTATTTTCCTCTTGAAACGCATGTCCTACATCCGTTTTCTAATATCTACCTATAGTTTTACTAGTTCGTATACATGTATCATTATATTGAAAATACATAAAATTCCCTTTTCATATTTACATCCTTATTTTTGTTGTTTTTTTCCCTCCCAGCGCTGATTTTTTTACCACTGGTTTTCCCTTAAACCAACTCAATTGTCCCACGTCTTATTTGCTTACCAAAACAAAACGATTTTTTTTGGCAAATCAATAAGTTCTTAAAAAAATTTATCATTTCGGGATTACAAAAGTTTGGACTCCACCGAAATATGCAAAATAAGGTTGAACTTTTTGACCGTGGTCCTGGGCAGAAAATGGGTTGTAATAAATTACTTAAGAATTAGCAAATGGGCTGCAAATTATTAAAAAATAGCAAATGGGCTCTATGTTGTCTGCCACAGATTTGGAGGCTGACTTGTGGGCCTACTAAGTTCATGCGTACACAAGGTTTCTCAAAAAAGAAACTTATTCAACAATCGACTCTACCAGCATCAGACCGTTAGATGTCAATCTAACGTCAATCGTGCTTCTTCGGTCTCTGATCTTCCTGCCCCAGTCGCCCAAACCAGCACCGTCGGAACCGCCTGCTCCCGCCTCCCATGGACGGTTGTGCTGCCGGGCAGGCCCCACGGCCCCATCATATACTCGCATCCCTGGCCTATCTATCCCTCTACTCACCCACACCTCCTGTTATTTTCTGGCGACGGCAGCCAAACCAGTCAACCCTCGTACTCTCCACCACGTGGGAAGCCACTGCCGTGTCTTCTCCGGCTCCGTGTTGTTCCCTTCGTAGGCCTCTCCGTCCTCCACCGCCCTGGTGCTCTCAGCGCGGCGTGGTCAACGTGGTCAACAAACGACATCCATCAGAAGTGGACTGTACGTGGAGAGGCTGACAGCTGGGTCCACGGCCGCACACAAGGAAATACCTCCTTATTACGCGCAAAATAATGATTCCTTCACCTGACATCTGGGACCCGCCGGAAGGGCCTGTGTATTTCACGAAAAAATGTTCCCTCCGCTGATAGGTCAGACCCACAAACTATATCTTCGCACGCAAGGAAGTGCCTCCTTATTGCGCACAAAAAATGAATACCCCCTGCCAGCTGGGACCCACCACAGTGGGAGGCTGACTTGTGGGCCTACTAAGTTGACGGGGATGGAGGGCTTTGTGAACTTAGTCAATATATGAATGATTCTAGCTCCAGTGATCGTACGATGTCCATCCAATGGCCGTAGTGCTTCTTCAACCTCTGGTCTTCTTGCTCTAGCCGCCCAAACCAGCGCCGGTCGTGTCGCGTGCTCCTGCCTCCCGTGGCCGGCTGTGATGCCGTGGAGGCCTCACCGCTCCCTACTACTCCCACCGCTAGCCAGGCCATCCCTCTACTCACCACACCGCCTGCTATTCTGTGGTGACGGCAGCCTCACTCCGCAACCAAACGAGTGAACCCTCGTACTCCTCTCCGCGTGGGCATCCACTGCCGTGTCTTCCCTGGCTCCGCGTCATCCCCTTCCTAGGCCTCGCCGTCGTCCACCACCTTGGTGCTCTCTACGCAGTGTGGTCAATGTGGTCAACGACCTACTTTCATCGGATGAGTACTATACATGGAGAGGCTGACAGCTAGGTCCATGGGAGCTGCAAGGAAGTGCCTCCTTATTACGCGCAAAATAATTATTTCTGCACCTGACAGCAGGGACCCACCGGACGAGACACCATATTTCGTAAAAAAAACGTTTCCCCCCCTGACTGCTGGGACCCACCAGCTACATCTTCGCACGCAAGGAAGTGCGTCTGAAAAAAACGATTCGCCCCCCTAACTGCTGGGACCCACCAGCTATATCTTCGCACGCAAGGAAGTGCCTGACAGTCGGGACCCACCTGGTCGAAGCGTACGTAGCGTTGTCATTCTGGTCACGAACGTGTATGTACATATTGGTCGATGTAGAGCGCGCACGTGTCGTAGTAGAGACACATACGTATAGCGGCCAGTGTGCAAGAAACAAAATACGACCACGTGCGTACATACGGGCGAGGTCTCGATCGCCTACTCGTGCATACGTACGGCCAGGGATCATGTACATGGATGGGTCAGAACGGAGAAACCGCGTCTTCCTCCCCCGCAAAAAAAACAGCATCGTCATCGTGTTCATGGGGAGGCAACAGAATGCGTCGTGTTCATCGGGAGGCAACGGAACGCGTGGGAGCCAACCGTCTTGGACGGAACAACCGATGGAAACGAGGCCTGGCATACCGCAGAACGGAGGAAATGACCTTGTGTTCGACCGGCCACGGTCGAAACGGGATCCTGTTCATCGGGAGGGGTCTGACCTACCACAAAACGGAGGAAACGGACCTCCTATGGTCGAAATGGGGTCCTGTTCATCGGGAGGGGTGTGGCGTACCACAAAACAGAGGAAACAGACATGTGTTGGAGCGCTACGGTCGAAACGGGGGTCCTGTTCATCGGGAGGGGTGTGGCGTACGCAAAACGGGACTCCACAGGATACTGTTCATCTCCACCGTCATCCCCCCAGCCTCCACGGGCTACTGTTCATCCACCGTCGACCTCCTCCAGCCTCCACCTGTGACTGTTCATCCACGGGCTCCTGTTCATCTAGCCTCCTCCGCGCGCTACTCCACTAGCTACTGTTCAACCAGCCCTGTCCACAGGATCCTATTCAACCACCCCTCCACGGGCTACTGTTCATCCAGCCCTCCACCGTCTACTATTCATTCAGCCCTCCACGGCGTGGTCCTGTTCATCCAGCCCTCCAAGGGGTCCTATTCATCCAGCCCCAACCGGCTCGATCGATCGGGGTCCTGTTCATCCAGAGGCAACACCACGGGGTCCAGTTCATCCACCCCCACCGGGAACTGTTCATCCAAACCCCCCCCCCTCCAGCAACGCTCACTGTTCATCCAGAGGCAGCATCGACCGGCTTCAGTTAGCAGCAGTAGCGAAGGAATTGCTCGATCGGGTTTAGTTAACAGCCATCGATCGATTGCTCGGGTTCATTAATGCGTAGCCTATAGTGCAATCGCTCGGGTTCAGTACGCGAACGCCTTGCTCGGGTTCAGTTAGATCCCAATGCCTTGCACGCACGCTCGTGCGTGTACGAGAGAAATGCGCAAACCTCCATGCATCGCTCGGCCCCGACCACCCACCGTAACCGGGAACACCCCGATATTTTCCTTGCCCTCGCTTCTACCATGGTTTTTTCCGTCATGGACGGCCCAAAGAATGTCATGCAACTGCGTCTCCGGCCCACCCAGGACGAAACGCCCATTTTCTGTCATGAGTTTTTGTCATAGAAGTACGAGCCCACCACATCTATCATGATACCAGGTTTTGTCACAATTATCGTCATAGAAGTGTCATAAGTATGACAGAATTTTTTTTGTTCGGCCCAAAATGTCATGGATGTGTCATTTTTTTGTAGTCATAGAGGTGTCAATAAAATAAAATACGAACATGAGGGCATCATGATCATTCTTAGAACAGCAACATATACATATATATATATTGTCATATGATTTCTTATGCTAAAGTAACAATCTATTCACAATGTAAAGTATGAATCAGAAACTTCATTGAAAACTAACAAACCATAATCTCAGTCATTGAAGCAATTGCAATTTATCATAACATCGGAAAGAGTCAATATAAGAGCTTTTCAGCAAGTCCACATACTCAACTATCATTTAGTCTTTCACAGTTGCTAACACTCACGCAATACTTATGAGTATGAAGCTTTCATCGGACACAGAGAAAGATAGGGGCTTATAGTTTTGCCTCCCAACCTTTTACCTCAAGGGTAATGTCAATAATAATAGCTCATGAAAACTCACATCCGATTAGCTATATATATTAGGATCTTTCCAACACACAGTTCTTGCCAAAGGATAAAATGTAAAAAGGAAAGGTGAAGATCACCATGACTCTTGTATGAAGTATAAGACAAGAATAAAAGATAGGTCCTTTGCAGAGGGAAGCAGAGGTTGTCATATGTTTTTAGTTGGATGCACGAAATCTTAATGAAAAAGAACGTCACTTTATATTGCGACTGGTGATATGGACCTTTATTATGTAGTCTGTCACTTTTGTTTCTTCCACATCACAAGATCATATAAAGCTTATTTTCTCCACACTAATAAATCATACATATTTAGAGAGCAATTTGTATTGCTTTCAACAATGACAACTTACTTGAAGGATCTTACTCAATCCATAGGTAGATATGTTGGACTCTCATGGCAAAACTGGGTTTAAGGATATTTGGAAGCACAAGTAGTATCTCTACTTGGTGCAAGGAATTTGGCTAGCATGAGAGGGAAAGGCAAGCTCAACATGTTAGATGATCCATGACAATATAATTTATTTCGGATGTAAGAAAACATAACCCATTACATTGTCTTCCATGTCCAACATCAAATTTTTAGCATGTCATATTTTAATGAGTGCTCACAATCATAAAAGATGTCCAAGATAGTATATTTATATGTGAAGACCTCTCTTTCTTTATTACCTCCTATTAATTGCAACGATGACCAAAACTATGTTTGTCAACTCCCAACAACTTTTATTCATCATACTCTTTATATGTGAAGTCATTACTCTCCATAAGATCAATATGATCTCTTTATTTCTTTTTATTATTTCTCTTTTTTCTCAAGATCATAGCAAGATAACCAAGCCCTTGACTCAAAACTAATCTTTATTATATATAGCTCACAGACTTGATTACATAGAAGGATCATAAAGAAAACTCAAAACTAGATCATACTAAACTTTATTCTATTGGATCAAGATATTATCAAAAGGATCAAACTAAGAAAAATGGTAAAGATAAAAGTGTGATGGTGATACGATACCGGGGCACTCCCCCAAGCTTGGCAGTTGCCAAGGGGAGTGCCCATACCCATGTATTTATGTCTCTTTCTTCGGAGGTGAAGGAGATGGTGATGATGATGACAATTGTGCCTTCAGCTTTTTCATATTGTAATTGAGAAGAGGGATCTCCTCCTTTAAATCATAGACCTCCGATTACAGCTTCAAGATTTTGTAACATAAATCTAATTTGCTTTTCTGCCCAAAAATGAGAAGGAATAGATCGGTTGTTAGATAGTTTAGCCCTCTTAGGGAGACTAGACTTCTTGAACATCACATGCATATCCCCAGGTTGAGGTAGAGGAACATCCTCCTCCTCTGAACTTGAATCATTGATCCTCCTCAAATGAACATCCTCCTCCTCTGAACTTGAATCATTGATCCTCCTCAAATGAGCATCCTCCTCATCATCCGTAGTTCGACCACAGGGAGATAGGTCCCCATAGGTCTTTGGGTCAGCAATGAGATGTGAGACATAGCTCTCTTCGTCGGAGTCTTGAGATGACATCCTGCTCTAAATCTGCTGCAGAAACATCTCGAAACAAAAATAGAGGATATTTGCGTGGTATGGTGGTCTAAACCTCCGGGAGATTATATAATGAATTTTTACCAACCAAAAGAAGTATGATGCAAGAAAATGGAGTCCGGAGGACACACGAGGTGCCCATGAGGCAGGGGCGCACCCTCCACCCTCGTGGATGCCTCGTGTCCTTTCCGGACTGCTTCTCATTTTCCTATTTTCTTAAATATTCCAAAACGGAGTAAAATTGCTATTAGAACTGTTTTGGAGTCGGCTTACTTACCGTACCACATACTTCTTCCTTTTCGAAGGCTGAAACATTCTCGAAGGTGTCCCTTATATACTCCTCCGGGATTACGGTTTCAATAACATTATTTTCAACATTTATAGGATTACCTGAGATAGAATGTTCGATTCTTTGACCGTTCACCACCCTCGGATTTGTGCCTTCGAAATTGTTGATTTTTATGGCACCGGAATGATAGACCTCCTCGATAACGTAAGTACCTTCCCATTTAGAGAGGAGTTTTCCTGCAAAAAATCTTAAACAAGAGTTGTATAACAATACATAATCACCTACATTAAACTCACATTTTTGTTTCCTTTTGTCATGCCATCTTTTAACTTTTTCTTTCAACAGGTTGGCATTTTCATAGGCCTGGGTTCTCCACTCATCAAGTGAGCTAATGTCAAATAGCCTCTTCTCACTGGCAAGTTTAAAATCATAATTGAGCTCTTTAATGGCCCAATATGCCTTGTGTTCTACTTTGAGAGGTAAATGACATGCTTTTCCATAAACAATTTTATATGCAGACATACCCATAGGATTTTTATATGCAGTTGTATAGGCCCATAATGCATCATCAAGTTTCTTTGACCAATTCTTTCTAGATCTATTAACAGTCTTTTGCAAAATTAATTTAAGCTCTCTATTGCTCAGTTCTACTTGACTATTAGACCGTGGATGATATGGGGATGCAATTCTATGATTAACATCATACTTAGCAAGCATCTTACTAAAAGCACCATGAATAAAATGTGAACCACCATCAGTCATTAAGTATCTAGGGACTCCAAACCTCAGAAAAATAACTTCTTTAAGCATCTTAATAGAGGTGTTATGATCAGCACTACTAGTTGGAATAGCTTCTACCCACTTAGTAACATAATCAACAACAACTAAAATAGGTGTATACCCATTAGAGGAAGGAAACGGTCCCATATAATCAAAGCCCAAAACATCAAATGGTTCAATAACAAGTGAATAATTCATAGGCATTTCTTGACGTCTACTAATATTACCAATTCTTTGACATTCATCACAAGACAAGACAAACTTACGGGCATCCTTGAAGAGAGTAGGCCAATAGAAACCGGATTGCAATACCTTATGTGCAGTTCTATCTCCAGCATGGTGTCCTCCATAAGCCTCAGAGTGACACTTGTGTAGGATCTGTTCCTGTTCATGCTCAGGTACACAACATCTAATAACACCATCTACTCCTTCTTTATAAAGGTGTGGGTCATCCCAGAAGTAATGTCTTAAATCATAGAAAAACTTTTTCTTTTGCTGGTATGTGAAACTAGGTGGTATAAATTTAGCAACAATATAATTAGCATAATCAGCATACCAAGGAGCAGTACGAGAAGCATTTATGACAGCTAATTGTTCATCAGGAAAGCTATCATCAATAGGTAGTGGGTCATCAAAAACATTCTCTAACCTAGACAAGTTGTCTACAACAGGGTTCTCATCTCCTTTTCTATCAATAATATGCAAATGAAATTCTTGTAGTAGGAGAACCCATCGAATAAGTCTAGGTTTAGCATCTTTCTTTTCCATAAGATATTAAATAGCAGCATGATCAGTGTGAATAGTTACTTTAGAACCAACAATATAAGGTCTGAACTTATCACAAGCAAACACAACTGCTAAGAATTCTTTTTCAGTAGTAGCATAATTTCTTTAGGCACTGTCTAGAGTTTTACTAGCATATTGGATAACATTTAATTTCTTATCAACTCTTTGTCCTAGAACAACTCCTACAGCATAATCAGGAGGCTGAACAATAGGTGCAGAAATCAAGGCTTTCTTAAGTATTTCAAATGCTTCTACACAATCATCATCAAAGACAAAAGGAACATCTTTTTGTAAGAGATTAGTCAGACGCCTGGAAATTTTTGAGAAGTCTTTAATGAACCTCCTATAAAAACCAGCATGACCAAGGAAACTTCTTATACCTTTAATGTCCTTAGGACATGGCATCTTTTCAATAGCATCAACTTTAGCTTTATCAACTTCAATACCTCTTTCGGAAACTTTATGCCCCAAGACAATGCCCTCATTAACCATAAAGTGGCACTTCTCCCAATTCAAGACAAGATTAGTTTCTTCACATCTCTGCAAAACTCGATCAAGGTTGCTTAGGCAATCATCAAAAGAAGTTCCATATACAGAAAAATCATCCATGAATACCTCAACAATCTTTTCACAAAAGTCAGAGAATATAGCAGTCATACATCTTTGAAAGGTAGCAGGTACATTACATAAACCAAAAGGCATACATCTATAAGCAAAGGTACCAAAAGGGCATGTCAAGGTGCTCTTTTCTTGATCCTCTTTTGACACAGGTATTTGAGAGAAACGAGAATAACCTTCTAGAAAGCAAAAATGTGTACGTTTGGATAATCTTTCTAGCATTTGATCAATAAAAGGTAAAGGGTAATGATCCTTTTTAGTAGCTTTATTTAATTTGCGGAAGTCAATTACCATTCTATAACCTGTAACAATTCTTTGTGGGATCAATTCATCCTTATCATTAGGAACAACAGTAATACCTCCCTTCTTAGGTTCACAATGGATAGAACTTACCCACTGACTATCAGCAATGGGATAAATTATACCTGCCTCCAGAAGCTTTAGTATTTCTTTTCTTCCCACTTCTTTCATCTTAGGATTTAACCATCGTTGGTGATCAACAACCGGTTTAGCATCTTTCTCCAATTTTATTTTGTGCTGGCATAGAGTGGGACTAATGCCCTTAAGATCATCAAGAGTATATCCAATAGTAGCACGGTGCTTCTTCAGAGCTTTCAATAGTTTTGCTTCTTCTTCTCTGAAAGGTTAGCACTAATAATAACAAGATATATCTTCTTTTCATCAAGATAAGCATATTTAAGAGTATCAAACAATGGTTTAAGCTCAAACACGGGATCACCCTTGGGTAGAGGAGGATCCCCTAGAATTTCAACTGGCAAGTTGTGTTTCAAAATAGGTCCCTATTTAAAGAATACTTCATCTATTTCCCTTCTTTCGTTCATAAACATATCATTTTCATGGTATAGCAAATATTGTTCTAAAGGATCATTAGGAGGCACGGCAATAGAAGCAAGACCAATAATTTCATCTTTACTAGGCAATTCTTTATCGTGGGGTTGTCTACGAAATTTAGCAAAATTAAAATCATGAGACATATCCCCTAAACAAACAGAAACAATATCCTTTTTGCAGTCTATCTTAGCATTAACAGTATTCAAGAATGGTCTACCAAATATAATGGGACAAAATTCATCTTGTGGGGAACTAAGAACAAGAAAATCAGCAGGATATTTAACTTTCCCACACAAGACTTCAACATCTCTAACAATCCCAATCAGTGAAATAGTATCTCTATTCGCAAGCTTAATTGTAACATCAATACCTTCTATCTCAGCAGGTGCAATATCATGCATAATTTCTTCGTATAAAGAATGAGGTATTGCACTCGCACTAGCACCCATATCACATAAGCCATGATAGCAATGATCTCCTATTTTACCAGAAAAAATAGGCATGCCTACAACAGGTCTATGTTTATTTTTAGTATCGGTTCTAGCAATTCTAGCAGCTTCGTCACAAAAGTAAATAACATGCCCATCAATATTATCGACCAAGAGATCCTTAACCATAGCAATACTAGGTTCAACTTTAATTTGATCAGAGGGTGTAGGTGTTCTAGTATTACTCTTACGAACCACAACTGAAGCTTTAGCATGATCCTTTATTCTATTAGGGAAAGGTGGTTTCTCAATATAAGTGGTAGGAACAATAGGATCAACATTATAAGTGATAGTCTTTTCTTCAACTTTAATAGGTTCAACTACTTTTACTTCAATGGGAGGATGATATTTAAGCCACTTCTATTTAGGGAGATCAACATGAGTAGCAAATGATTCACAAAAAAGAAGCTACTATCTCAGAGCCAAGTCCATATTTAGTGCTAAATTCACGGAAAGCATTGGTATCCATAAAAGATTTAACATAGTAAGACTTAGGTGTTATACCTGACTCCTTACCTTCGTCGAGTTCGCAATCTTCAGAGTTGCGTTTAATTCTTTCCAATAAATCCCATTTGCAATAATCTTCATCATAAAAGATCCAGTGCAAGAAGTATCGAGCACGAACGATTATTGAGAGAAAGACGAGCATAAAAATTTTGAATAATAATTTCTCTTGAGAGCTCATGATTGGGGCATGAATATAACATTGACTTAAGCCTCCCCCAAGCTTGAGAAATGCTTACTCCTTCGCGAGGCCAAAAATAATATATATAATTACAATCACGATGAACCAGATGCATAGGATAAAACTTCTGATGAAATTCCAATTTCAATCGGTTGTAGTTCCATTATCCAATATCATCACAAAGCCTAAACCATGTCAATGCCTTTACCTTCAAAGATAAAGGGAAGACCTTCTTCTTGATAACATCCGTGGGCGTACCTGCAAGCCTAAATAATCCACAAACTTCATCCACATAGATTAGGTGCAAATCTGGATGCAATGTTCCATGTCCTGTAAAAGGATTAGCTAGCAGTTTCTCTATCATACACGAAGGAATTTCAAAGTATACATTTTCAGTAGGTTCAGTAGGTTGAGGAGCAACTCTTTGCTCTACTGGTCGGGGTGAAGATATCCCGAACAAGCCCCTCAAAGGATTACTTTCCATAGTAACAAGTGACAGTAAATTTCAGCACAATATATAAATTTTTCCTTACCAAATTCCACCTACCAAAGGCACTTCACTCCCCGACGATAGTGCCAGAAAAGAGTCTTGATTGCCCATAAGTATGGGGGATCTATCATAGTCCTTTCGATAAGTAAGAGTGTCGAACCCAGTGAAGAGCAGAAGGAAATGACCAGCGGTTCTCAGTAAGGTATTCTCTGCAAGCACTGAAATTATCGATAACAGATAGTTTTGTGATAAGGTAATTTGTAACGGGTAACAAGTAATAAAAGTAAACAAGGTGCAGCAAGGTGGCCCAATCCTTTTTGTAGTAGAGGACAAGCCTAGGCAAACTCTTATGTAAAGGAAAACGCTCCTGAGGACACATGGGAATTATCGTCAAGCTAGTTTTCATCACGCTCATATGATTCGCGTTCAGTACTTTGATAATTTGATATGTGGGTGGACCGGTGCTTGGGTACCGCCCTTACTTGTACAAGCATCCCACTTATGATTAACCCCTCTTGCAAGCATATGCAACTATAAAAAAGTATTAAGGTAAACCTAACCATAGAATGAAACATATGGATCCAAATCAGCCCCTTACGAAGCAATGCATAAACTAGGGTTTAAGCTTCTGTCACTCTAGCAACCCATCATCTACTTATTACTTCCCAATGCCTTCCCCTTGGCCCAAACAATGGTGAAGTGTCATGTAGTCGACATTCACATGACACCACTAGAGGAGAGACAACATACATCTCATCAAAATATCGAACGAATACCAAATTCACATGACTACTTATAGCAAGACTTCTCCCATGTCCTCAGGAACAAACGTAACTACTCACAAATCATATTCATGTTCATAATCAGAGGGGTATTAATATGCATAAAGGATCAGAACATATGATCTTCCACCAAATAAACCAACTAGCATCAACTACAAGGAGTAACCAACACTACTAGCAACCCACAGGTACCAATCTGAGGTTTT